>NC_047676.1:33972837-34183525 GCF_011762505.2 Arvicanthis niloticus | reverse complement strand
GCAGAGCTGCAGCAGGCCATTCAGAAAAGCGGCTTCTTGAAGAGAACTCCTGGCTTTAGAGAAGTAAGGTCGACGCTCAGTGGTCAGCCAATGACCTCAGTGAAATCCTCTCACAGAAGCATCTCTTCCGCGCAAATCAATGGTCTGATTTCCTGTCACATAACTCAGAGAGAACTTTGAGGCAATGTGTTCTATAGTTTCTGTCTCATGCTGCCATGCCTTATCGTCTGTGATGCTGGAATTCTCCCCTGACCATTCAAACTGCCTTAGAGCTTTGAAAGCCTGGACCAACTTCTTAACCACTCCGGGGGCGCCCTCTACTGTGAGGTCGCCTGCTTGCAGCTCGGAGCTGAGAACCATTTATTCTTTTGGTCAGACTCATTCATTGGTCAGGCTCCCATTTAGCAACCAACATTGTGGACAAGAAAGCTAAGGACTAACTGTGGACTTCCCCAGGATCGCAAAGCTGGCCCACAACCGTGGGTGTGCGAATGAGAAACCGCCAGTTAGCGTCTTCTGGTCTATTACACACTGGAGAAGTGCACGCCAGGGCCATAGCCAAGGAGCAACTGCAGAAAGGAAGACACAGGAGAGAAAGACACCTCAGAAAGCAGAGCTTTAGCGTCCTAGACCGTGCTGTTCTGGAAAAACCTCTTCACAACAAAAGGAATGCAGCTTCAACCGAGATTCCCACAGACACTAATTTTGTAGACCTCCAGAGGTGGGCTGCATTGAGTGTGGCTCATGCTTGGTACACTTGCAAGGTCAAAAGCATGCCTTTACCAATGATAGCTGGGCAATGCGTTCAACAATGGAAAGAAACTGGACGAATTTTCAGCGTTTAGAAACAACAAAGAGCAGAGAGGACATGAAAGGAATCCAAACTGCCGGGTCTCCATCGACCCCCTGCATACTCTCACCTGGGCGCCAGGCATCTCTGTGTTTAGGAGTGCAGTGTGAGTTCCAATAGAATCTAACTGCAGCCTGCCTGACAGAATCTGATCCCGTGGACAAACAAAAGCACTGAGAAACAAAATCACTTAGGGGTCTGGAAATGACCATCAGATTTCAACCCCGTGGCAGCTGACAGCCAAAAAGAACTTGGCTCTGAGGAAAAGTCCCACTTATTAGTGCCCTGAGAATCCATAGGATGGGCACTGAACATTGGAATTGGTCTCTGGGGGAAGAGCAGCTCCACAGCGACCCCTACTGTGAAGAAGTGGCCCGCCAAGCTGGGAGGCAGAGCCGCTGGTCTAGGAAGACTTTGAGCTTCTAGCTCCTTCAATGGCCTGGCTCCAGCAGTGGCCCCTACAAGTGTGGACAAGTGGACAGGATAACTAACTATGGATTTGGCAGGGATTGCACAACTCGCCTAAAACTCGGCATGTGCGTGTGAGTCAACCGGGGTCGTCCTGTGTTTCCCCTGTTGGTCAAGTGTACACTTGGAATTTGGCCACAAGGCAACAGGGGAAAGGGCAACTAGATGGAAAAGACACTCTGAAACAAAACAGGGCATTGGTGCCCTGGTCCGCGCCATCTGGAAAACCTTAGGCGAACAGAAAGAAAAGCAGTTGTAATGGAGAATTGTGTTTGCACAGTGACTTCCAGGGGGACGCGGGGGTGTCTCAAGTCTTGGCACGATGGCTAGGCTGAAAAGGTCACTTACCTATGGAAGAAAGCATGAAACCTGCTTTTAGAAAGGTCCAGATGCAGTTGACCAGAAAAGAAACGGAAACCAGGGCACTCACAAGGCATCTTGCATATGCTTGCACCAGGGCTCCAGGCATTTCAGTCAGCATTTAGGCGCACACCTTCCCTACATGAGCAAAATCCCACCACTGCCTGCTTGACCAAGTCCAGTCCTGTCAGCAAAACTAATGTACAGAGAAACAAAATCACTTATGAAATTTTAAATCACCTTCGGGGACTTCAGCTTGGTCCTGCTGACAGCCTAGGGGAACTTGGGGTATAAGTCAGAGCTACTACAGAAGGGGTCCAGAGTGTGAGCCCTGAAGAGCCCACCAACTGCAGCTCCAGAGCCACAGCGCCCCCAGCAGTGAACAAGTCCAGGGCTGAGGCTCCAAAGCAGAACTGAGGGTCTGTCAATGGAGACTTTTGGCTTCTTGCCAGGACTCCTTCCTTGGCTCTGGCACCTGCTTTGCCCTCCAACCAACAAAACTGCATGTCCTACATGACAGTGGTTCATTGCCTGGGCACCAGATAACTCAAATAAAATAAAGACCCTACTATGAGTTACATCAGATCGGCTCCTGTGTGTTATTTTTGGAGATTACTAACATCCCAGGCAGGACAGTTCTCTTCTTGCTCCTCATCTCCTTGGTGTGTGGTTTCTGTTTTATATACTCTAAACAACAACTTTTCCCTTTTTCACTTCTTTTTTGTGGATTTGTAAACACAAGGTTTCAGCCTAATATGCTTGCATCCCCCAACCCCTTTCTGGATTATGAACACCACCCACAGAATGAGTGCAGAAGGCTCACATGATCTATCCCCGGGAACACACAGCTGAGGTGTGCCTGGACCTAGAGCAGGAGAGCTGGTTTTTAGTTCTCGTGTGTGAAGAAGCTGTCTTGGGATTCTGTACCAGTGGCTCCTGGCCTCCTCCAGAACTGCCATGAGCAGATCTTGACCAATGGCTTTCAGCCCTTGATATCTCTGACTTAGAAGACCTCTGGTTTGACAGTTCCTCATGAAACTGCTTTCCAGTCTTACTGTCTGCTTTTCTGTAAATATCATTCCAGTCCATGGCAGCATGGAGCCCAACTATCCCAGCAAACCTCTCCTAGACTCTGTTCAGACACAAGAGACTAGAGGATGGAAATATCATGTGCATTCATCTAAAGGACAGGAAATAAAACACAAGACAGGGAGAGGGGCTGGGAGAGTGAGCAGGTGGAGAGGAGATTCCCTGTCCTGAAGCTTCATCTCTACACTTAGCTGTTTTCCCATACCCATTTCTCTGCTGGGATTACAGGATCAGCATCTGCTCAGGACCAGCTGACCAAAGGACTATCAACAGGATTTCCAAGCAGGACTTGGTGACACATGACTTTTATCTCAGCAACAGGGAGGCAGGGGCAGGGAGATCTTTGACTTGGTGGACAGCTTGGTCTACAAACTGGATTTTACAAGAGCCACGTTTACAGAGAGAAACATCCTCCGTAATGACTATTGTTTGCTGTCAAGTATGTTGATTCAATCATGAGCTAGCAAAATTCAAAAATGGAGAACACACCTGCAAGGGACTTTGGCTAAATTTGTAGACAGTAATCCCTGTCTATGAGGTAGGAAGGCTTGTCTTTAATGAAGGTCCCTTTGAGCTTGAAAGACACAGGTCTTCTTGATCTGGATCTGCAGCAAGAAAGACACATATCTGTGTTATTGTGATTTTTGTTTTTGATATGAGCCAGGGTTTATCTATAATACCCATGGCTGTCCTGAAACTCACTTTATAGACAAGGCTGTCTTCAAACTCAGAGATATCCACCTGCCTGATTCACTCCCATAGGGCTGGGATTAAAGGTGTGATCCACCACAGGAACACACACCTTTACTTTGGGCCACACCTTCAGAAAGAGGCATATATAAGAACACAGAGGAAGAAAGTTTTCAGTCAGTCAGCTTGCTCTCTCCTAGCTAGCAAATCTATCCCTTCACTGACACTAGAGCCTACTTCTCTGTGATTCCATTTTCTACTGGAGACCAGCTGAGACATCCAGCCTCGGGGACTGAGTACTTCTGGATTCCTGGACTTTGCTTCCAATCCATCTGGTGTGGAATAAGCTCAACTGCAGCCTGTAAGTCATTCTAATAAATCCCCTTTCAGGAAAGAAAGGGAGAGTGAGAGATCGTTATATTTGATCTTTACTCTCTATACAGGCACCCCAAATAGATTTGCTGGCCCATTAGCATTTTCCCCATTGCCTGTCTAATCAGTCCCCTATAATGTTTACCTCTAGACAATTGCTTCCAGAGTGATAGCATCTACTTTGAGAAGCTTCATTCCTTTTGGTTTAGATTTTTGAGACTAGGTATTCCTGTGTAGCCCTAGCTGTCCTGAATCTAGTTCTGACAACCAGGCTGGCCTTGAGCTCAGAGATCCAGCTGCCTCTGCTTCTGTGTCTGATATGTTTTTTTTCCCTAAGGATCTTGAAAGAAAGGCTTTTGTCACTATTGGGCAGAATCTTGCCTCCTCAGGCAAGGCAAATAGATGCTAGAATTGTGTGTTTAAAACCCAGCTTCTCACAGTATAATGGTTGGGAGGGGACACAATTCAGGCTATAATTAACTAAGTGGAGGCATCTGATAATGTAATGTTGGGGAGGGTTCAAGAAGTATAGAGTATAATTAACTAACTGGAGACTTCTCTGAATCACAAGGTCAAGGACTTGCCCTCAGCCTTCCATGGATAGAGCCAAGAAGATGATGCAGTTCTGTACCAGTTCTGTCAAGGATGCACCATATTTTGAAGACCATGCACTGAAATGTGCATGTGTATTGCCAGCAATGAGTACAAGATATACCAAGTCTGAGCCAGCTTGTTTCTGTGGAGAGTCAGGTCACTGCTCTGAGGATGGTTTATTTGTCGATTGGGATCTATATTCCTTTTGTGTATTTGAGAGCTTGGACTACCTGAGACACTACCGCAGATTGACTTGTGCCAAGAAGAGGGGCACAGATGTCTTCCAGAATGAGAGTCAGAGGGAGCCACAAGTGTCCCCAGGAGATGTGGAAAATGACAACTGCAAAAATACAGAGGAGCCAGACCAACCCTCACCAAGCTTGCTCAGGAAGAAAAAGCTGAACCTTGAGACCTGTGTTGGTGGAGACTGCCCTGACCAGGATCCTGCTTCTGACAGTCCCAGATGTCAAGGGTGCTGGGCATGGCTTCAAGGGGCTTTTGGCCAGAAGAAGAAGAGAAAAGGTCACCTAGAATCTCTTTGGAGTCCCAGAGCCCAGAAGCCTGCTAAGGCTTGCAATTAGAGAATCTTCTGTCAGCTCCTGCTGTTACAGAAAGGGCACAGACAATGGCAGTTGTGTCTTTGCAGCCATCTGTTTTGTTTGTTTATTTGCTTGTTTGCTTGTTTACAGCTTTCTTAATAAAAGTGTTAAACTGATGAAAATTTGTGTTCTTCTTTAAATGGTTCAAGGGAAAGATGAAGGGTGGAGTGGGCACAGATGAGGATACTCTACTATTTCTTCTGTTGGTTTCAGGACTAACTGGTGGGTTGTTTTACAGGAAGTTCTCAGGGGATGTTAGGCATCTTGGTTCTCTTGTTTACTGGGCCATAAGATAACCAGCTAACAGGGAGCAACCTTGAGAGCTTTGAGAAACCCTTTTGCTGAATCAACATGGATGACAACTGATCTTCCCCCATGGTTTCCCTCCAAATTAATCTAGGGGTCACCTACAACCTCCAATTTACCCTTCTGTGTAGAATAGACTAGTCCTGGATTCAGATTTCCTTGTTTTGCCTGTCCATTATGGAGATTAAACACCTGTGTCACCACTTCTGATCTGGAGAATCTTTCTATATTCAGCAATTTCCAGAGCAAATTTCTGCATCACAAGTGAACTCACTTGAAGAAACAGGACTTGGCCAAGCTGGAAGGTCATGGCACTGCTGACCCTGACACAGAAAATCAAGAAAAACCAACTGGCCATGAGAAGTTGGCTTTTATGTGCTTTCAGTCTTGGAAGGGCTTCACATTGTACAAGTGTTAGATCAGCTGTTGGTCTCTAGAAAGTCTAGCATCTCCGTAGGAAAAGGATGTGAGGTAGGCATGTTCACTCAGGCAGGTGGATCTATGTGAGTTCCAGGCCAGACTGATTTACAGAGACTTCTGGGACAGACAGGGCCATATAGTGAGGGAAACAAATGGAGGGATGGAGGTAGGGAGGGATGGGGAAAGGAGTGATGGCTGGGTCTGAATGACAAGCCTTGAAGCATTTCTGGAATATATAAGGAAGCAGCTCTGTAAAACAGTGCTCAGAACCTGAGAGTCAGTGAGGATGGTTCTCCTGGGATTTTATCCCTGCAACACAAAGCCTGGGAAGTTAGCAGGTCTCACTGTAGTCTACCCTTTCCCTCCAGTGCCAACTGTGTTCTCTACAGCAGGCTGAGCATGTGGGAACTAGTGCTCAAGCATGGTCAACAGCAGCTGTGATTCCAAGACAGTATTTTTGTACTTTGATGGACTGTGGATTGCAGTTTTACCTTTTTATTATTCTCAGGAATTGTAAGTGATCTTTTTCCTCTCATTAATACCTAATCTGTGAACTAAGTCCTGTACCAGGCTAGAAAGTGATCACACCAATGTCAGTGTCAAGAGAACACTTAAATGTCATCACATACAGTTTGCTCTCTGAACTTCATTTTTCAGGAAGTCTGTGTAAGAAATGAAATAAGCACTGTACCACACTACTGACCAGCCTGTTTTCCTTTGAATTTTTAACATTTTCTGTAATTCACATTACCTGGACCTTTCAACAGAGTTGGGAAGGCTCAGAGATCATATCTTGGATTCACTGAGAGAATGAAGGCCTTCCATAATTTCTTCTGTAAATAGCAGAACTGGGAGAGTAGTTAGTTCTTCAATACTTCATCAACAATAGAAAATACAAGACATGTTTGCAGAATTTCTGTTACTATTACAAAAATGGCTAAAATTAATTTGGTAGTAAAGTGGAATGGGGATTAACTTGAAATTCATTGTTCCAGTGCTATATTTATACAAGCCTTGATTGGTTTCTGGACACTGCCATTGACTTAGTCAGGGTTTTTATTCCTGCACAAAACAGCATGACCAAGATGCAAGTTGGGGAGGAAATGGTGTATTCAGCCTACACTTCCAAATTGCTGTTCATCACCAAAGGAGGTCAGGACAGGAACTCAAGCAGGTCAGGATGCAGGAGCTGATGTAGAGGCCATGGAGGGATGTTTCTTACTGGCTTGCTTCCCCTGGCTTGCAGAGCTTGCTTTCTTATAGAACCCAGGACTACAAGCCCATGGATGGTACCACCCACAAATGGCACCTCCCCCATTGATCACTAATTGAAAATGCCTTACAGCTGGATCTCATGAAGGCATTTCCTCAACTGAAATTCCGTTCTCAGTGATAACTCCAGCTTTTGTCAAGTTGACACACAAAAGGAGCCAGTAAAATTGACCGTTTGTCAACTTGACACACAAAGACATCACTATTAAGCCTCAACCCTTACTTTCTTTTATTTATTTATTTATTTATTTATTTATTTATTTGGGTTTTTTTGTGACAGGGTTTCTCTGTGTAGTCCTGGCTATCCTGGAACTCACTCTATAGACCAGGCTGGCCTCGAACTCAGAAATCTGCCTGCCTCTACCTCCCAAGTGCTGGGACTAAAGGCATGTGCAACACTGCCCGGCTACAAACCCTTACTTTTTTATTCATCCCCAAGACCTAATAACTTTAAAAAACCCACACTCTTTTCAAATTCCTACATACTGAAATTTCAATCCCTTTAAGATATCCAGTCTCTTAAAATTCAATGTCTTTTTACAAAGCAAAGTCTCTTAAGTTTGGGCTCCATTAAAATACTTTCTTCCTTCATGCTGGAAAAATATCAGGGCACAGTCACAATCAGAAGGAAAATCAAACTCCAACCATCCAATGTCTGGGATCCACTCATGTACTTCAGGTCTGCTCCAAGGGCTTGGGTCACTTCTCCAGCCCTGGCCTTTGGAGCACACACCTTGTCTTCTAGGCTCCAGCTGCCTCTACTCCACTGCTGCTGCTGTTCTTGGTGGTCATCTCATGGTACTGGCATCTCAAGACACTACTGTCTGCCACCACAACTAGGCTTCACAAATAATCTCTCATAGACTCCCTTTATGGTGACAAGCCTTGACTGCTTTGCATGACCCCTTCATGTTTTCAAAACCAGTACCACCTGGGTGAGTCTTACACCTTACCATGTCCAGCCATTGAACAAGGTATAACCTTGGCTATATCTGAAACACAGCTTCTTTGTGCTCTCAAAAAAAAAAAAAAACACTTCTCAGAAAATTTCACCTCAATGACACTGGTCTCTTCTTAATTACCACTAATTTCTTAGCTCTAGTTAACCAGCTTCAATAGTCCCAGTAATTCAAAGTTTTCACCTTAGTATCTTTTGTTCTGGCATCTTGTTAATCACAGCTGATTCTTTAGCCCTAGATCAAACAACCCACAGGATCTTCACAACCAAAATAGCAATGGCCTTGATAAGATTCTTTGATTTTCCCTCTGAAATTTCACAAGCCAGGCCTCCATCTTCTGCTTGCTCAGCTTGCTATCTTAGAGGGTCCAGGACTACCATACCATGGATGGCACCACCCACAATGGGCTCAGCCCTCTACTCTTGATCACTAATTGACAAAGGTCTTACAGTTGGATCTCATGGAGGCATTAACTGGAGGGAGGCTCCTTTTTCTGTGGTAACTGCATCTGGTGTCAAGTTGACTAACAAAACTAGCAGTACAGGCCCACTAGGTGAACATCAAACCCACCCTGAAATGAATTAGAAACAAGTTATCCAAACTGAAATGGTACCTTGGACACAAGGAGTCAAGTGACTATTCACAGACTGCATCTCCTAGAACTTCCAGGGAATGGAGTCTGGCTGTTAGGAAGCTTATTTAATTCAGAAATGTTTATTGTATTTACTTTGTTTGCAACTTGTCATGATTGCTTGTCCTTCAGGACTCTGAAGTTCAATATACCCTTAATATGTAAATGACTGTATGTTATCCTGTTAATGAAGTTTTAAAGTAAACAAACCAAGTTGAAAATCAGAAGGAGACCCTTATGATCATGGACCTGTCTCAAAGCACAAAATTCAGCATCCCATTTCCCTTCCCAACTCAGGTGTACAGGAAGGGCTTTCCTGCTCAGCAGGAGACTTCAGCACTGAGACTTCTTGTGGAAATCCATCCATCAAGAACACAGAGGGAACTAGGGAGGAGGGTTTACCCACTGGGCAGGAGTGTTATAGGCAGTGGATGTACTTTCAGGGAAGTAAGCTGCTGCCCCTTTAAATGATGGTTCGGATCCCTGCCAGTTGATTTTGTTCTGATAAAGTATTCTAGAGAAAACCAGCCAGGACCCCCAAGGATACCCTGAGGAAAAAAAAACATAAAAAAATCAAAATATAAAAGAAAAGAAAATTTACCTACCTATAGAACCCAGGTATGCACATCTCATCTGAGCCACCATAGTCCTTGGATTTCTGATCCCCTTCTAAGTCAGGTATCTCTGATCTGTCAAACCCCAGAGACTGCTGCTGTAGAGGGATTAGCCATGCCTACATCCTATCTGATAACTTCCCTAAGCTGTTTCACTCCTATGCATGTATATATTTTTGATACTATTTCTGCTAATGAAATATCATTATATATATATGATAGGTATATTTTGTAAGGATAATGATTTTTAGGATATAACATTTAAAAAGAAAATAACATTTACTACACCAAGTAACAATCTGTCATAAAAGAAGAGTTTTCAGAAAGGGCAACTTTCCATAAAGTATGCAAATATCTCACACTGTCTTTCATTACTTCTCTGGAGAGATGGTTTACTTCTTTATATCACACTTATAAGGTTTCTAGGTGTTTTTGAAAGTTGTTTTATGGGTCCCAAATACTATTTATAAGTTTACACAATGTCAAAAGTACCTAGGATGCATTTTGTTGTCGTATTTTATTTATTCTGTTGACTTTTATTTTTTCAGTGTATTGCTTTATTCAGGGGGAATTACTGATTCCCCTGTCTCCCACATGAGCTGTTCAGGAGAAGATGTGTCAGAAAGTAAATCAAAGTTGGGTTGTTTCCTGTAGCATTGGGATGTTCCTGAGTATGATGACTGAGGGAGAAAGGTGCTCTGAACTCACTCAGGAATAGAGAGGTATGGGAGGGTCAGCAAGTGAGAGTGCAGACACCTGTGCAGTAACAGATCCTAAGGGATATTGAGGATTTCATATGGAGAATTAGAATTCTCATGAGGACATCCTCCATTCAAGCAGAGATCAAAGACTTATTAAGGAAAGGAGACTTAGAGTAGAGCTGCAGCAGGCCATTCAGAAAAGACATCTTGAAGAGTAATTCTGAACTTTGGCTCTGAAGAAAATTAAGGTGGCAGTGGACACCATCGAGCCTCATGTGAAATCTTCTCACAGAAGCATCTCTTGACAACAAAAATCAATGGTCTGCTTCCTGTTACATAACAAAGTACAACATTTGAGCAATGTGACTATCATGTTTCTGTCTCATGCTGCCATGCCTTCTGTCTGGGATGGTGGAGTCTGTCCTCTGAGATTCAATCTGCCTGAGATGTTTGAAAGCCTGGGCTCACTTCTTGTCTTTCTTAACTGCCCATACAGTGAGAACAACTGGCCTCTTCTCCAGCTGCTCTTTCTACCCTGCTGGGTTGCACTTCATCCCATTGAACTCTCTCCTTGAAAAGAAACCTTGCTTGCCTTCCAGGGTGGGTAGGAATCAAATAAACCTTTTTTCTTTTTTGGAATTTAAAAACAAATAACCAATAATAATTAACATTGACTCTGTTTCATCTAGTCATGGAACCAGAGATAACCTGTGACCTTCTGGTATTAAAGTCTTCAGACAGGTGTAGACAATATCCAGACACCCAGATGTGGTGGTCTACCTACTACAACTCCTATAATGCACCCTCATTTTAATTATTATCATAGAACTCTTGTCATTTTTTTATAAAAGCATTGGTTCATTCATTCATTCATCCATCCATCCATTTCCATTCATTCTGTGATGGTTTAAAGAAAGGTGATCCTCAAAGTCTCATTTGAATATTTGGTCCCTAGTTGGTTGAATTCTTTTGGAAAAATGAGAAGGTATGATCATTTTGGAAGGAAGTGACTGCAGTTATTCTGTGTATCTGTCTCTCTGTCTCTGTCTCTATCTCTGTCTCTCTTTCTCTCTCTTTGTCTTCTTGTAGTTGAACAAGATGTAAGCAATCTCAGCCATATTTCTTCTCTCTGTCATCATAGACACTAACCCTCTGAAACTATAATTCAAACTAACCACTTCTTTCATAAGTTGCTTTGACTTTGATTATTTTGCTTAATGAGTCATGTAACAGTAACAGACATATTCAAAAAATTTCTGCTTCTGATGATGTGAAGTTGCATGTTGTTAATTTCATGCAACTATGTGTACTCTTTTCAACTGTTGCCCCTCGCACCTCTCAATCATTCTTGAGATCATTAGTCAACTTTTCTCCACACATTTCATCCAGCTACTCTCAAGTGAGAAAAGGATAACATGATTTCATGTACCTACCAAGCCTAGGACCTGCAAATGAAAGACACTTGATTTCTGTCACCTTGAAACTTGGTGATCCATTGGGTGTGGAACAAGCATCTTTTTGCAGCCCGTACAATTTTATAATTTATGTGGAACTCACAGATGTCCTAGAGTGGGACAATATGATTAGCTGTCTCAGTTGCTGCTTTACATTGTGTCCAATTCCTGCACTGATCTGCCCACTCAGAGACCTTTCCTATGAGTTTATTAGCAAAAGTGATTCATTTCCTTGTTTGGTGAGTTGCTACTTATCTTTACCTTCTCTTGGCACACAGATATCACCCCATACCCTGGCAAGTGGTGAGATTATCAAAGAACCTGACCACATAAATTTTTTTTCAGTGAGTCTCTGTACCCAACATGAAAAAATCCTTCATCTTTTGAGAGAGGGCCTGACTATGCAGTCTTTGCTGAATTACTCCAATGACCAGACCTACCTTGAGCTCAGAGACCTGCCTCTGGTAGGTGGTAGGATTAGAGGTGTGTACAGGCACTCCTGGCTCTGGAAAGCCTTATGATTTGATTATAAACCTTAGAGGCCTTCTGCTGTTCCTCAGACCCAATCCATGAACACCATTTGTTGGATCTGGCAGTCAAACTTACACAGTATTATCTGAAAGAAGCATGGATTAAATGTTCTCCTGTTATTTTTGGTGGCCAAGTTAGAGGATCTAAAATCAGATTGTTCCTTTTTTGTTATTGTATCCTGTAGATCACTTGCAGCCCGCCCAGTCCCCTGCTTTTACCCATACTTCCACTCTGCCCTCTCATGGAAAATAATATAAGAAACCCTAGTTAGTGGGCCACTCATTTGTCAGTAGAGTATGAAACTATTAATCTCACGGTCGTGCATTTGTGCCGCACATTAGGCGCCAATTTGTTGTGGTAAATCTCTGACCCAAATAAGTCCAGTCAAGAAAAACACAACTTAATATTTATGGATATAAACTAGAGGCCTAGATTTGGCAGATCTACCATTGCACTACTCTATTCCCCAGCTATGAGATCCCTTACAACTTGAAAATTTCCCAGGCCAAGTTCTTCTCCTCCATTGTCATTCCACCTCTGGCTCCTCTGTCACCTCTCCTGTCCTTTCCCCTTCCCACTCCTCCTCTTCTGACTCCTCCTCTAAGCCTTTTTCTCTACCTCACCTTCTACTTCCCAATCACTGGCTCCAGCCTTTATTTTACAAATTCAATTGGACAGAAGGTTCACAAGAGTACTGATTCACTTGTCCTCTGCAGCCCTTCCCAAGAAAGTGGATCTACCATCAAAAAAAACGAGGCTGGGGCTATCCACAACACTTCCACTCTGCCCTATTCTGGAAGACAATATAAGAAACCCTAGTGAGTGGGCCACTCTTTTGTCCCTACCAAGCCAGTTAGTGTCCACATCCCACTCCTAATGAAACTCCACTCACAGGGAAATTCCTCTGACTTGATTAGTGACCACTTCCTATCCCAGATTCAAATGCTGATTTTGCCCCTGAAAAACAATTTCAGAGGACTGTGATGGAGAGGAAAGACTTTTAATTATGTACTCTTTCCATCAGAATGCAATTATTCTACACAATTTTTTTAAAATTCCATAACATATCAATTAAACAATCAGAAGGACAAAATAAAGAGACTTCCAGGCTCCTAGGGATGTGGGGCACAGTGCCAGCTCTGAAGTCCACAGAGGCAGCCTGGGGCTCTTTCTAAGTTTTTCTCTGGCTCCTCCTAGCGAGTATATTGAAAGATTTCAAGTTGTATGCTCTCCACATTGCTTGGGTATCTTTCCTTTCCAGGTCTCTCTCTCATGTAAGCCTCTGTTTTTAGTCATTTCTGGGAGCTCACTTGGCTTCAGAATTCACTTGGGGCAAGCATGTCTCTACCACTGAGGGTTCTGTCTTTTGGCTGGTTCAGAACCCACTGAACTCTTTTCCTGGAAGAGGCTCCTACTTCTTGAGGACCCCAAAGGCTCTGTGAAATTTCAGCCATTGGTTCTTCTACATGCTGCTTTCTATAGCATTTCTGTCCCCTCTCTTTTCCAAATGCAGCTTTATCCATCACTATGGCTATGTTGGGTTTCCCAGGTCCCCAGCACTAGGGGTGCTGGCAGGAGGGATGGCTCAGGGCCTCAAAATTATTCATTGCCCAGGCCCATGCCTGTTCTTGATTCATGTCTGTAAGGATGTTGGGCTCTGTGTGGTACTTCCTGCCAGGCAGCTCTTCCAAGGCTGATGCAACCGAAGCCATGACTTCTTTTTCCTGACCAAGTGGGAGAGTTTAGCAGCTAATGTTCTCCAGATTATATTATAATCTGAAAAATTTAAACAATAATTAATATATACTTATCTGTTATGTTATATACTATATATTTCTCCTGGTAATATGTATTTAATAAATTTACTTCAGGAGTGGTGGCAGAGTTAGCTCATTTATTACTTGTATCAACAGGTGAAGCTGCTAAATAAATTTATCAAATACTTTCAATTGATCTCTATTTTATGATAGTTGATTTCTGTGTTTTGACAGTATCCATTTAGAGACTGTGAATATAGCTCAATGGCAAACCCAAAAGAATATACTTTCTTCTCATCAACTCAGGGATCCTTCTCCAAAATTGACTATTTTCTTGATCCTAAACCAAGCCTCAACAGATACAGTAAAAATGAAATAATACCTTGTATCTCATCAGACACCCATGGATGAAAGCTGCACTTCAACCACAACAGAAACACGAGAAAGCCTACACAACTCTCTACCCAATGATCTTTGGGTCAGGGAAGAAATCAAGAAAGATATTAAAGACTTTCTAGAATTCAATGAAAATGAAGGCACATTTATGAGACACATTGAAAGCAGTCCTAAGAGCAAAATTCACAGTGAAATGCCTCCATAAAGAGATGAGAAAGTTCTCATATCAGTAATGTATAAGTCATATTAGGTAGGGTCCTCTAGAGTCACAGAACTTCTAGAATGTCTCTATATATTAAGGGAATCAATTGTAATGACTTCCAGTCTGCAATGCAACCAACCTAATAATGGGCAACTGTGAATTGGAAGTCCAAAAGTCTAGTAGTTTCAGCTGGTCGTCTCCAGAACCTGGAATCCTGAAGAGGTAGATTCCAACAGATGTGCTGGCAAGTAAGTGAAAGCAAGCAAAGAATCAGTCTTCCTTCTTCCACTATCCTTATATAGGCCTCCAGCAGAAGGTGTGGCTCACAGTAAAGATGTGTACCACCAGAACTTCCTTTCTGTCACCCATGCGGACCTTGAACTCAGAGATCGGATTGCATCTGTCTCCTAGGATTAAAAGCATGTGGTACTTTGCCTGGGGCTAAGCTTTTCCTGGCCATTCTGCTTCAAGATCTCCATCCCAAGATCCAGATCAGAAGCCTGTGTCTTCCAGCTTCAAGATCTGGATCACAGGTGCCCTTAATTTCCGGATGACACTTCATTCCACGTGTACTCAAGATGACAACAAGGAGTAGCCATAAAAAACTACACCTGGAAGCTCTAGAAAAAGAAGAAGAAGAGGTAAGCATGCCAAAGAGTAGAAGGCAGGAAGTAATCAAAACCGGGGCGGAAAGCAATCAGTAAGAAGCAAAGAAACAATACAAAGTATCAACAAACCAAGAGCTGGTTCTTTAAGAAAATCAAGAAGATAGACAAATCCTTAGCGAAACTCCACTGCCAATAACAAAAATAACAGGAAACAACACTCATTTTCCCCTAATATCTCTTAATATCAATGGACACAATTCTCCCATAAAAAGACATAGACTATCAGACTGGATACATAAACAGGACCCAACATTTTGCTGCATTCAGGAAACACACCTCTGTGGAAAGGACAGATACTACTTCAGAGTAAAAGGTTGGAAAACAACCTTCCAAGCAAATGATCCCAAGAAACAAGCTGGAGTAGCGATTCTAATATCAAATAAAATCATTTTTCAACCAGAAGTAATCAAAAAAGATAAAGAAGGACACTTCATATTCATCAAAGAAAAGATGTACCAAGAGGAACTCGCAATTCTGAACATCTATGCCCCAAATGCAAGGGCACCCACATACATAAAAGAAACTTTACTAAAGCTTAAAGCATACATTGCACCTCACACAATAATAGTGGGAGATTTCAACACCCCACTCTCAGCTATGGACAGATCATGGAAACAGAAACTAAACCGAGACACAATGAAACTAACAGAAGTTATGAACCAATTGGACTTAACTGACATCTATAGAACATTTCATCCTAAAACAAAAGAATATACTTTCTTCTCAGCACCTCATGGTACCTTCTCCAAAATAGACCATATAATTGGTCACAAAACAGGCCTCAACAGATACAAAAAGATTGAAATAATCCCTAGTAACTTATCAGACCACCATGGATTAAGACTTGTCTTTGACATGGACAAAAACAACAGAAAGCCCACATACACTTGGCAACTGGACAATGCTCTACTCAATGATAACTTGGTCAAGGAAGAAATTAAGAAAGAAATGAAAGACTTTTTAGATTTAAATGAAAATGAGGACACATCATATCAAAACATGTGGGACTCATTGAAAGCAGTACTAAGAGGGAAAATCATAGCTCTAAGTGCTCACAAAAAGAAAGTGGAAAGAACATACATTAACAACTTGACAGCAAACCTGAAAGCATTAGAACAAAAAGAAGCTAGTATACCCAAGAGGAGTAGACAGCAGGAAATAATCAAACTCAGGACTGAAATCAACCAAGTTGAAACAAAAAGAACCATACAAAATATCAACAAAACCAGGAGCTGGTTCTTTGAGAAAATCAACAAGATAGACAAACCCTTAGCCAGACTAACCAAAGGCTGCAGAGACAGCATTCAAATTAATAAAATCAGAACTGAAAAGGGAGACATAACAACAGAAACAGAGGAAATTAAAAAAATTATCAGATCCTACTACAAAGGCCTATACTCAACAAAATTGGAAAATCTGGAGGAAATGGACAATTTTCTAGATAGATACCAGGTACCAAAGTTAAACGAGGAGCAGATAAACCATCTAAACAGTCCCATAACGCCTAAAGAAACAGACACAGTCATTAAAAATCTTCCCACCAAAAAATGTCCAGGGCCAGATGGTTTCAGTGCAGAATTCTTTCAGACCTTCAAGGAAGACCTAATACCAATCCTCTTCAAGCTATTCCATCAAATAGAAACAGAAGGAACACTACCCAATTCATTCTATGAAGCTACCATTACACTCATACATAAACCACAGAAAGACTCAACAAAGAAAGAGAACTACAGACCAATCTCTCTTATGAATATTGATGCAAAAATACTCAATAAAATTCTCGCAAACCGAATCCAACAACACATCAAAACAATTATCCATCAAGATCAAGTAGGCTTTATCCCAGGAATGCAGGGATGGTTCAATATTCGGAAATCCATCAATGTAATCCACTACATAAATAAACTCAAAGAGAAAAACCACATGGTCATCTCACTAGACGCTGAGAATGATAGTATCCAAATGAACAAAATCAGTATGGATGAAAAGTGAGGCCTAGCAACTGAGTAAGGTAGGTCAAAGAATCAATCATTAGGTCCTACATCAGATCTGCTCCTGTGTGTTATTTTTGGAGATTACTAACATCCCTTACAGGACAGTTCTCTTCTTGCTCCTCATCTCCTTGGTGTGTGGTTTCTGTTTTATATACTCTAAACAACAACTTTTCCCTTTTTCACTTCTTTTTTGTGGATTTGTAAACACAAGGTTTCAGCATTATATGCTTGCTTCTCCCAACCTCTTTCTGGATTATGAACACCACCCACAGAATGAGTGCAGAAGGCTCACATGATCCATCCCAGGGAACACACAGCTGAGGTCCTTGTGTGCCAGTGGCTGCTGGCCTCTTCCAGTGCTGCCATGAGCAGATCTTTGCCATAGGTTCTGCCCTTGTTATCCCTGATTTAGAAGACCTCTGGATTGAGAGTCTCTCAAAAAAAGAGCTTTCCAGTCTTGCTCTGCTTCCCTGTAAATAGGCTCCAGTCCATGGCAGCATAGAGCCCAACTATCCCAGCAAACCTCTGATAGCCTCTGTCCAGACACCAGAGACTAGAGGATGGAAATATCATGTGCATTCATCTAAAAGACAGGAAATAAAACATGAGACAGGGAAGAGTAAGCAGGTGGAGAGGAGATTCCCTGTCCTGAAGATTCATCTCTACACTTAGCTGGTTTCTCCTAACCATTTCTCTGTTGGGAATACAGGATTAGCATCTGCTCAAAACTCAAGCTGATCAAAGAACTATTAACAGGATCTCTTAGCAGGACTTGGTGACACATGACTTTATTTTCAGCACAAGGAAGGCAGAGGCAGGGAGATCTTTGACTTGGTGGCCAGCTTGGGCTACAAAGAGGATTTCACAACAGCTAAGTTTACACAGAGAAACCCTTGCTGTAATGACTATCATTTCCTGTCAAGCATGTTGATTAAATCTTGAAATAACAAAATTCAAAATGGAGGACACATCTGCAAGGGATTTTGCTAAATTTGTAGACAGTAATCCCTGTCTATGAGGTAGGAAGGCTTGTCTTTAATGAAGGTCTCTTTGAGATTGAAAGACACAGGCTTTCAATCTGGATCTGCAGCAAGAAAGGCACTTATTGTGATTTTGTTTTTGATATGAGCCAGGGTTTGTCTATAACACCCATGGCTGTCCTGGAACTCACTTTATAGTCCAGGCTGTCTTCAAACTCAGAGATATCCATCTGTCTGATTCACTCCAATAGAGCTGGGATTAAAGGTGTGAGCCACCACACACATAAACAGCTGAAGGCACTCATCTTCAATCCAGACATTGACTCTGAAACACACACCTTTAAAATGGGCCACGCCTTCAGCTGGAGGCCTATATAAGAACACGGAGGAAGAACATTTTCATTTACCTGCTTGCTCTCTCCTAGCTAGCAAGTCTATTACTGTGCTGGCACTAGAGTCTTCTTCTCTGTGATTCCATGTTCTACTGAAGACCAGCTGAGACATCCAGCCTCAGGGACAGAGAACTTCTGGATTCCTGGACTTTGCTTCCTATCCATCTGGTGTGGAATAAGCTCACCTGCAGCCAGTAAGTCATTCTAATATATCATTTTTTTTAAAAGAGGAGAGAGTGAAAGATCACTATATTTGATCTTTACTCTCTATACAGGCTCCCCAAATAGATTTGCTGGCCCATTAGCACTTTCCCCATTGCCCGTCTAATCAGTCCCCTATAATGTTTAACTCCAGACATTTGCTTCCAGAGTGATAGCATCTTACTTTGAGAAGCTTCACTCCTTTTTTGTTTGCTTCTTTTGTTTTTTTGAGACTAGGTTTTCTTGTGTTGTTCTAGCTGTCCTGAAACTAGTTCTGACAACCAGGCTGGCCTTGAGCTCAGAGATCCACCTGCCTCTGCTTCTGTGCCTGACATGCTTGTTTTTCTCAAGTTCTGAAATGAAAGGCTTTTGGCACCAGACTGGGCAGAATCTTGCCTCCTTAGACAAGGCAAATGGATGCTAGAATTGTGGGTTTAAAACCCAGCTTCTCATAATGCAATGGCTGGGAGGGTTCAAGAAGTATAGAGTATAATTAACTAACTGGAGTTTTCTCTGAATCAAAAGCTCAAGAACTTGCCCTCAGCCTTCCATGGATAAAGCCAAGGAGATGATGCCGTTCTGTCCCAGTTTTGTCAAGGATCCATCAGATCCTGAAGAACATGCACTGCTAAGTGAACATGTCTTCCCAGCCCTGAGTACCAGATGTTCCAAGTCTGAGCCAGGTTGTTTCTGTGGAGAGTCAAGCCACTACTCTGAGAATGGCTGGATTGTTGATTGGGATCTATACTTGGACTACCAGAGATACTACCACAGACTGAAATATGTCATGAAGAGGGGCACAGAGATCTTCCAGAGTGAGAGTCAGAGGGAGCTACAAGTGTCCCCAGGAGATGATGACAATGACAACTGCAAAGATATAGAGAAGCCAGAAGAACCCTCAAGATGGTTGCTCAGGGAGAAAGGACTGGAACTTGAGACTTGTGATGGTGGAGACTGCCCTGACCAGGATCCTGCTTCTGACAGTCCCAGGCACCTAGGCTGCTGGGCATGGCTTCAAAGGGCTTTTGGCCAGAAGAAGAAATGAAAAGGCCTCCCAGAACTCTGGAGCCCAGGAACCCTGAGGCCTGATAATACTTGCAATTAGGGGATCTTCTGTCAGCTTCTGCTGTTACAGCAAAGGCAGACACAAGGGCAATTGTGTCTTTGCAGCCATCTGTTTTGTTTGTTTATTTGCTTGTTAGCTTGTTTACAGCTTTCTTAATAAAAATGTTAAACTGATGAAAATTCATGTTCTGTTGAAATGGTTCAAGGGAAATATGAAGGGTGGAGTGGACACAGATGAGAATGCTCTACTGTTTCCTTCTGTTGGTTACAGGACTAACTGGTGGTTTGTTTTATAGGAAGTTCGCGGGGACCATAGGCATCCTGGTTCTCATATGTGCTGGGCCATAAAATAACAAGCACACATGGAGCAAACTTGAGAACTTTTAGAAATCCTTCTGCTGAGTAACATGTATTACAACAGATCTACTGACATGGTTCCCCTCCAAATTATTTTAGGGGTCAACTGCAACTTCCAGTTTACCCCTTCTTCCTTCTTTGTAGAATAGGCTAGTCCTGGATTCAGATTCTCTTTGCTTTGCCTCTCTATTATGGATATTACAGGCCTGTGCCACCACTGCTGATCTGGAGAATCTTTCTATATTTCTATATAAGGCCACAATGACAGGGCAAGGCTACAGTGACAAGGCAAGACCACATTTTTAAGAAGAATGAGTATACAGAGTATCTTCCACATGACCCTGACTCACATAGGTTGGGTTCCTCTGGAATGTTCTGCTATTTTTATATTGTGTATCCTTAGCAACCCCTCACTCCCTTCTCACTCCCTGGGTTTGTGGTTTTCCCCTTTAAAAAGCCCCTCAGCCAGCTGGTCTTTGTCATTTCACCTCCTGCATGAGCAAAGGAATTGACATTTAGCTGGCTAACTCTCCCGAATAAAGCTTCTGCTCTTTGCATCCAGAATCAGTGTCTTTTGAGTTTTTGTGTGGCCATGACTTCCTGAGACTTGAGTGAGGGTCTCTCCTGAGAGGGGGTCTTCACCTTTTTCTTCCAAACTCTGGTATACAGGAAGGGCTTTCCTGCTCAGCAGGAAACTTCAGCACTAAGACTTCCTATGGAAATCCATCCATCAAGAATACAGAGGGAAGTAGGGAGGAGGGTTTACCCACTGGGCCAGACTGTTATGGGCAAATAGAAATACTTTCAGGGAAGCATGCTGCTGCTCCTTTGAATGATGGTTCTGGTCTCTGCCCATTGATTTTTCCACTTCTCTTTTAAGTCAGGCATGTCTCAAAGGTCAAACCCCAAGGACTGCTGTTGTAGAGAGATTAGCCATGCCTACATCCTATCTGACAACTTCCCTAAGCTGTTTCACACCTATGGATGTGGAATTCAGGGATGTCAGAGTGGGACAAAAGGATTAGCTGTCTCAGGTGCTACTTTACACTGTGTCCAATTCCTTCACTAATCTACCCATCCCAGAGACTTTCCTCTAAAGTTTATTAAGTAAGGGATTTAGTTCATTGCTCTGAGAGTTGCTACTTATCTTACCTTCTCTCTACACACAGACACCACCCCCACACCCTTGCAAGTGCTTAGATTGTCAGTGAATCTGACCACCTGAAATTTTTATCATCGAATCTCTCTACCTGAGAGGGAAAGAATAATTCCCTGTGAAGGGGGGTCTCACTGTGCAGTCCTTGCTGTTCAGGAATTTACTCTGCAGAACTGACTGACCTTGAACTTAGAGAGCTTCTGAAAGACCCCCCCCCAAAGGGGACCCTCACCCAAGTCCAGACCTGCCTGCCCCAAGGACAAAGGAGAGACCTTCTTGATGCAATTGCAGAGGAGGTTTAATGACAAGGGCTCTCGGTCCAGAACATATCTCACGAAGGAGATAGAGGTTCCGACCCAGAACCCAGGAAATTTGGGATATTTATGGGTAAGTGTTGGGGAGAGTGGGAAAATTTGGTGCAGTCACACATGATTGGATATTTCAAACATCAGCAACTTGAAGAAGAGGCTACTTGTGAGCTGGCAGGATGACTAGATACTTTTGACCATGAAACCTTGGACTTCTCCAAAAGGGGAAAGAAAAGTAAACACCAGATAGCCCACTACTCACTTGGGCTTATTTGGACTTGTCTGGGCATGTCCTTGCATGCCTTTTCATTTTTGGTCACCCTGCCCCTGGAGGGACTTAATATTTTATTATGACTATATTTAACAAATTGTTGGTGGTCTTTGCTGACCATGAATTTTTGTTATTGTTACAATGCTGCTTTCAGATTTTGTTCTCACACTGCCTGCCTCTAAGGTGTTAGGATTAAAGGCCTGCCTGGCTCTGGAAATCTTTGTTTATTTATTTGTTTATTTATTTATTTATTTATTTTGGATTTTTTGAGACAGGGTTTCTCTGTGTAGTCCTGGCTGTCCTGGAACTCACTCTGTAGACCAGGCTGGCCTTGAACTCAGAAATCTGCCTGCCTCTGCCTCCCAAGTGCTGGGATTAAAGGCCTGTGCCACCACCACCTGGCTATAAACCACCAAGCAAGTAAAAGATCTGCATGACAAGAAGTGCAAGTCCCTAAAGAAAAAAGTTAAAGAACATATCAGAAGATGGAAAGATCTTCCACACTCATGGATAGATAGGATTAACAAAGTGAAACTGGCCATCTTACCAAAAGCAATCTACAAATGCCATGTAATCCCCACCAAAATTCTAGCACAACTTTTTTTTTTTTTTACAGAACTTCAAAGATCAATTCTCTACTTCATATGGAAAAACAAAATACTCAGGATAACTAAAAGAGTCGTGAACAATAAAAGAATGTTGGGAGAAATCTCCATACCTGATCTCAATGTCTACTAAAAAGTAGTAGTAAAAACAAAACAAAAAAAAAATCAAAACAAAAACCCTGCATGATATTGGTACAAAAACAGACACAGCGATCAATGGATTCAAATAAAAAACCCACAAATAATCACCCACATCTATAGATAAAGATATTTAATATTTGATAAAGAAGCCAAAACCATACAATGGGGAAATGAATGCACCTTCAAATGGTGCTTGACTAACTGGAATGTAGAGGAATAAAAACAGATCCATACTTATCACCCTGCACAAAACTGAAGTCCAAGTGAATCAATTACATCAATATAAAACTGGATGTGTTGGATTCTAAGGATCCAAACCCACGAGAAGCAGTTCCCCAGAAATACTCATGGAAGGGACTTGCTGCAATCACAGGAGGTTTATTTGATGAATAACAGTGGCTGTTGCACTGGGGGCCCATCTGCTTGTAGGAGAGAAGGGACTCGAGTTATAGAAAAGGATGGTTTATATACAAAGTTCACAAAGACAGTTAATTAATTGTTTCTTGGACAATAAAAAGAGATTTCAAACAGCCATTCTGATTCCAGTCTAGGTCCCAATTTACACCTATATCTTTATGCTCCTGGAGAATTCCTTTAAGTTACCTGGTTTCTGGGGGACTGGATTTCCTTTATAACCTGTCCACTACAGTAAGGGATTGGCCGAAATCACACAGCCCAGCCCAGACACCACCAACCTGCCTCCATTCTAGCTGTGCTTGCCCAGGTCACCCTGACACCTGAAAACTGCTTGAATTCAGCAAAGTGGAAGTGTACCTGCTGGCTCAGATAACTTGCAGAAACTTGCAGGCCCAGCTCAAGAGGTGGCCATTTACAGACAGAAATGTGTCCCACTCTGAACCACCCCAACTTGCTCTGAGACCCTGGGAGCTAGGGGTCTTTGATTTCCATCCTGGATGAATGTCAATTCCAGAATGAAGCCATCTTTAGCTGGGACTGGTGGTGGCTGGGTGGGTGCATGGGTGGGTGGGTGATACAGAATGGGGAGGACAGTAAGACCAACAGCAATCCAGGCAGCAAAAACCTTGTGTGTGTCTGCTTGAGTCAGGACTTCTCATGAATGGGCAATCACACTCCAGAATGTATCTGGACCTGGAGGCATCTGGCTAGGTTATGGAGGACAATCCCTGCTCACCAAGTCTGGCAACTCAACACCCAGCAGGGCACTTGCAGTAGTTAAGAAAATGGAACTGAATTTCAAAGGGGAGCTGCAAAGTAGACTGAGTGCAAGCAGCAGCAGAGTCAATCCCATCTTTGCTAAGATCCAGTTTCTGATTCAGGATCTGAACCTCAGAAGAAACTTAGTAATTCTCTGGGTGTAGACATTAAACACTAGTCGTGGGTAAGCCTTGGAAGACTCAACCCCAGGTTTAAGTTTAAAACTTTAAGAACTTCTTTGTCACAGAGTTCACATATGGTTGTATCCTGGCATTTGTTCCCCTAAACATGATTTTGAAGTTCCATTATGACAGAAAATACATATGTTTTGTATTGATGGCCAGTGTTTAAAAGGCAGCCTCTCTAGGAAAAGGACAGTGTTGCATACAGAGGATGAACATTTAATCAAAGGGTTGACTCTCCACAAACAAAGCTGCCTGTTAAGACCAACAAGTGTTTATTTATAAAGTATTGATTTAATTAGAGGATTAAGTCTGAATGAATAAGAATGCGTTTTTATTTTTTAGTTCATTTTTTAAGATAGGACCTCTATTCATAGCCTTGACTGTCCAGGAAGTAGCTATGTAACCAGGCTGCCCTTGCACTGAAAGATATTGAAAACTTATGAAAAATACTAGTTCCACCAAGAAAGCAGAACTGAATGTAAGATTTTAGGCCTTCACTGCCCCAGGATACATTCTACATTCTAGCAGGGGTACATTAACCCTGAGTCACTGGACACTTGCTGGATTAACATTCAGGAGAGGAAGGCAGAGGCTGATTAACATTCCTCAGACCTCAGGGAAGAGAACCCACCTGCGGGTGGGGATGGCCCAAAGCAGGGAGACACATTCCTGACCACAAAGAAAGATGCAAGTCATCTGGGTGGTCCCAAGAACTAGCTGACCACAAGATAAATGGTTGGGCAAGGTTACATTCTTGCAAAAAGATAAGTGTACAAGATGTTTTCCACATGACCCTGACTAAATTATTGGTTGGGGACTTTCTACTGTTTTTATGTTATATTTCCTTAATTTCCCCCTCACTGACCCCTGGTTTGTGGTTTTTTATTTTACATGTTCTGTACTCCCCTGCCTCAGGGTCGACACTCCTCTGCCCCTGCATGGAGTACGAGTCTCAGGCTCAGTCAACTTATCCTGAAATGTTCCTCTTGCTGTTTGCATCAAGAATGGCGTCTTGTGAGTTATTGGGTGGCCTAGAATTCCTGAAACTTTACAGAGGTCCTCCCTTTGTGTTGGTCTTACAGCACTAAAGAGATTCTCCTGCTGCCTGCATGGTGCTTGTATTAAAAGCATGCACCAGCTAGCATGGCTCTAAATGTTTTGTTTTTTGTTGCAGCCCGAGGTACCCCATGCTTGGGGGCCAAAAATGTTGAGACCGCTCTATCAATGTTGGAACCCACACTGCCCAAAACCTTTGGGACTAACTTGTTAGCCTGCACCGCCCCAAGCAGCTCTGGTCTTCGAGTCGGGGTTCAGAAAGAGAGTTAGGATGGATGAGAGGAATGGAGACTAGACAGAGTGTGATTCAATCCCGTTTATTTGTCAGTCTGTCTTCCTAGTCCAAATCCCAAGTCTTGAGTTCCTAGTCCCTAGTTCCTAGTCCCTAGTGCCTCCAAGTTCCAAGTTTCCAGTTCCAAGTTCTCTGCCAAGTGACTAATACCTAATGCCTAATAACTAACTCCAAGTTGTTCTCCAAGTTGTACTGTTCTGTCTGCCTCTTGCCTTTTATATGTCTTACTTCTAAGTCATGCCTTTAAATCATGCCCTTAGGTCTTGTCTCTAAATCTTATCTCTAAGTCTTACTGGTTAGTCCCACACACCCAAAGGAAAATCCTGAGTATCAAAAGCAAGATGTTATCAGAGTGTGCTCAGATGTTGTAGGCTGATGTAATCAAATCTCTTTTCAGGGTATATGGCTCAAGATGGGTGCAAGGATGATAGCCACCTTCTGTCAGATCCCCACAGTTTTTAAATTTTTTGGTTTTTTTTTAAATTATAATATAATTATCTTATTTCCCTGCCTTTCTTTTTTCCCTCCATTCCCTTCTCTGTGCCCCTGTGGTAACAGCCCTTCTTTCTGTATTTGTGGCATCTATGTGTTGTTTGCATGTTTGTGTGTGTATATACTTGGTGTGTTTGTGTGTGTTCCTAATATACAAATACAACCAGATTAGTCTGTACAATGTCACTAGTATGGACATGATTTCAAGACTGAGCTCTTTGGATAATCAATTTGGGAGCTCTTCCCTGGGGAATATTGTTTCTCTTGATCTCAGATTCCTTGTTTTTTGTTTGTTATTGTTATTGTTTTTTATTTTTGCTTTGTTTTTTTAATTTAGTTTTTCTAAGCCTGAGGCTTCATGGGTTCCCCCACCTCCAGTTCTGTGTGTCTATTGGTGTTCTCCTTGTTCAGTCTCCATGCTGAGAGCCACATTGCTGAGGCTTCAGTGGTGTAGAAACAGTGAATTTATATTAGAAGGAACTACTTAATACAGGTGTAGAGATTTTTGCTGTTGTTTTGTTTCATAAATGACTGACTCTTCATTCAAAAACTCAGACTTTATTGAACTGATTTGATTTTTGTTTAAATTTGAATGTTTTTGACATAAAGGATTGACTCTACCTTAAGTAGATTGTTATTTTACTCAAATGAGGACGCTTGTTTTGGTACAAGTCAATAGTTCTTTAAGGATGATCTTAGTAATAACTCCAGATATTAATGATTGACATCCATATTAATAAAGTCAAATAAGTGTTTTAAATCCTTTATATTGATGGTGAGATGAAGATCAGTGTTGTGACTCTAAAAGGTATATGAAAACCAAAGTCAGAGGTACAAAGGTTTTCAAGAAAGAACAACAAATTGATATCAAAGTTAGATAATGATCATGGAAACCATGAAATATTCATGACATAATTTTGTCAATTAGTTTTTGTCTATATCTTTCTTGTTAATTTACTTTACTTTAATTATTTTGGTGACTACATCTAGACCATGGTCAAGGCCTAGAAAATCATAAATGTATGAACATTGAAGGGTGGAATAGAGGGCTGAGAACTGTCTGGACAAAGCAAATTGAATCAAATTGAGGTGATAAAACTTTAGATATTTAAGACCTAATTAAATAGATTGATTTTTTCCTGAGTATAATTGACTAGTGCTTACAGATTCAACATTTATTTACAGAACAGACTTTAAACTTGAAAGGCTGATTTTATGAAAAATTTAGGGTTAATGAGAAGGATCATCTTTTTTGTTAGATCATGAAAGCAAAGGAAGTGCAGGCTGAATTTATACAGTGTCATTTCATGCTGTTTCCTTGGCTTACCACTTAACTTCACACATTAGGGCATGAAATTCCAGAGAACACTAGTTTTCCTCAGACCCTGGTTGTGTCCATTTTCCAGAGGAGCATAGTTTCCCAGCAGACACCATCATCAGGTGAAAGTAAATGTCTTGAGGCAAGATACTGCATTCTGGAGCAGGGACAAGCATCTCTTGATAACAGAACTCTGCAACAGAACAATGGAGGCCTCCTGGGGCCATGCTTGTAGATGCCAAACTAGGCTGGAGAAGACCAAGGAATCAGGAGTTCTCTAGAAGTTAAAGGTTTCTCTAGATATAGCACCCTAACACAAATTGGTCTCTTGGTGAAGAGCAGCCCCACAGCGACCCCTGCTGTGAAGAAATGGCCTGCCAAGCTCAGAGGCAGAGCTGCAGATCTAGGAAACCTTTGAGTT
Source organism: Arvicanthis niloticus (assembly GCF_011762505.2). Classification (NCBI taxonomy): domain Eukaryota; kingdom Metazoa; phylum Chordata; class Mammalia; order Rodentia; family Muridae; genus Arvicanthis; species Arvicanthis niloticus. The sequence continues at coordinate 34,156,182 of NC_047676.1, read as the reverse complement.
TCTGGCTCCTTCATTGACCTGGCTCCAGCTGTGGCCTCTAAAATTGTGGACAAGCAGACATGGGCACGAACTATGGACTTGCTCAGGATTGCAGGACTTGCCTAAATCTTGGGTGGGGGTGTGTGAGTGAGTCAAACATGGTAGTCCTGTGTTTTCCCAGTCAGTCAAGTGTACTCTTGGGCCTTGGCCTCTAGGCAACCAGGGAAGTGACAGCAAGATGGAAAAGAGGAGCTGAGACAGAATGACACTAGAGCTCTGGTCTGTGCAGATCCTGAAAACCTTAGTGGAACAGAAAGGAAGCAGCTGCGATGAAGATTTGTGTTTGCACTGAGTTTGTTGTCTCCCAGGGAATGGAGGGTAGTCCTAAGTCTTGCCACAATTTCCTATCTGAAAAAGGTCATTTACTGACAGTAAACAATATGAAATCTGGTTTTTAAAAACGTTGCAAACCTCAGCGGACAAGAAAACAACTGAAACCTCAACAACTGCATGGCATCTCCTACATCCTTGCACCTGAACATAACGCATTTTGGTGAGCATTTAAGAACACATCTTCCCAGCCTAAATCCACACAAAATCCCATCTCTGCCTGCATGGCAGAGTCCACTCCCGTAGGCAATGTGAATGCACGGAAAAAGAAAATCACCTACAAAACTTAACATCACCTTTGGATTTCAGCAGGGTCTTTCTGACAGCCTCTCAGAACTCAAAGTAAAATCATAGCTACTGTATCTGTAACATCTGAACCAGGCATGGCTTAAAGGGAAGTGTTTTGTTATTTCCTGGAACTGATATCCTCTCATCCCCTGCTGGTCAATTTAGAGGATCTGAAATCACATTGCTCCTTTCTTGTGATTGTAACCTGCAGATCACTTATAGGCTCCCCCAAACCCCCAATTTACCCACACTTCATTCTGCCCTCTTCTGAAAAACATATAAGAAATCCTAGAGTGTGGGCCACTCTTTTGTCCCTACCAAGCCTGTTAGTGTCCACATCCCACTTCCAATGAAACTCCACTCACAGGGAAATTCCTCTGATTACTGACCCCTTCCTATCCCAGATTCAAATGCTGATTTTGCCCCTCAAAAACAATTTCACAGGAATGTGATGGAAAAAAAAAGACTTTTAATTATGTACATTTTCCATTAGAATGCAGTAATTCTACATAGATTTAGGAAAATTCCATAACATATCAATTGAACAGTCAGGAGGAAAAAATGAAGATACTTCCAGGCTCCTAAACATGTAGGGCAGAGTCCCAGGTCTAAAGTCCACAGAGGCACTAAGAGGATCTTCCTCAATTTTGCTCTGGCCTCTCTTAGTGAGAATATTGAAGGATTTCAAGGTGTATGCTCTCCACCTTGCTTGGATGTCTTTCCTTTCCAGGTTCCTGTCTCATGTAAGCCTCTGTTTTTAGTCATTTCTTGGAGCCCACTTGGCTTCAGATTTCACTTGGGGCAAGCATGTCTCCACCCCTGATGGTTCTGTCATCTTCTGGCTGGTTCAGAACCCACCGAACCCCTCTCCTGGAAGTGGCTCCTTCTTCTGGAAGACCCCAAAGGCTCTCTGAAATTTCAGCCATTGGATCTTCAATGTGTGACTCTCTATAGCATTTTTGTCCCCTCTTATCTCCAAATGCAGCTTTATCCATCACTGTGGCTATGTTGGGTTTCCCAGGTCCCCAGCATTGGGGTTGCTGGCAGGAGGGATGGCTCAGGACCTCAAAATTATCCATTGCCCAGGCCCATGCCTGTTCTTGGTTCATGTCTGGAAGCATGTTGGGCTCAGTGTGGTACTTTCTGTCAGGCAGCTCTTCCAGGACTGATGCAACCAAAGTCATGACTTCTTTTTCCTGACCAAGTGGAAGAGTTTAGCAGCTCATGTTCACCAGATTATATTACAATCTGAAAAATTGAAATGATAATTAATATATATTTATTCATTATTTTATATACTATATATTTCTCCTGGTAATATGTATTTAATATATTTAATTCAGGAGTCATGGCCAATTTAGCTCATTTAATACTTGTATCAACAGGTGCAGCTGCTAAATAAATTATCAAATACTTTCAATTGATCTCTATTTTATGATAGTTGATTTCTGTGTTTTGAGAGTATCCAAAGACAGAATACAATTTTAGTGACTGTGAATGTAGCTCAATGGCAAACTCAAAGGAATATACCTTCTTCTCATCAACTCATGAATCCTTCTCCAAAATTGACTATTTTCTTGATCCCAAAGCGAGCTCCAATAGATACAATAAAAATGAAATAACACCTTGTATCTTGTCAGACAACCATGGATGAAAGCTGCACTCCAACAACAACAGAAACACCAGAAAGCCTACACAACTCTCTATTCAATGATCTCTGGGTAAAGGAAGAAATAAAGAAATTAACGACTTTCTAGAATTCAATGAAAATGGAGGCACATTTATGAGACACAATGAAAGCAGTCCTAAGAGCAAAGTTTTTATAGTACAAAGTTTTATAGTACAATGCCTCTATAAAGAAATTAGAAAGTTCTCATATCAGTAATATATGTCATATTAGGCAGAGTCCTCTAGATTTACAAAACTTATGGAATGTCTCTGTATATTAAGGGAATCAATTGTAATGACTTCCAGCCTTTAATCCAACCGACCCAATAATGGGCAACTGAGACGTGGAAGTCCAAAAGTCTATTAGTTTCAGCTGGTCGTCTCTAGAACCTGGAATCTTGAAGAGGTAGATTCCAACAGATGTGCTGGCAAGTAAGTGCAAGCAGGCAAAGAGTGACTCTTCCTTCTTCCACCATCCTTATATAGGCCTCCAGCAAAAGATGTGGCTCACAGTAAAGATGTGTACCACCAGAACTTACTTTCTGTCACCCATGCTGACCTTGAACTCAGAGATCTGATTGCATCTGTCTCCTAGGATTAACAGCAAATACTACTTTTCCCGGGGCTAAGCTTTTCCTGGCTACTCTGCTTCAAGATCTCCATGCCAAGATCCAGATCAGAAGCCTGTGCTTTCCAGCTTCAAGATCTGGATCACAGGTGTGCCCTTCATTTCCGGATTATACTTCATTCCACATGTAGTCAATTGACAAACAGGAATAGCCATCAAAATACTACACCTGAAAGCTCTAGAAAGAAAATGTGAAGAAGTAAGCATGCCCAAGTGTAGAAGGTAGGAAATAATCAAAAATAGGGCCAAAAGCAAACAGTAAGAAGCAAAGAAACAATACAAAGTATCAACAAACCTAGAGCTGGTTCTTTAAGGAAATCAACAAGATAGACAAATCCTTAGCCAAACTAACCAAGAGATAGAGACATAGTATACAAATTATCAAAATCAGTATGGATGAAAAAACGAGGCCTAGCAACTGAGAGTGGGGAAGATCACAGAATCAATCATCAGGTCCTACTTCATAACCTGTACTCCACAAAATTGGATAATCTTAGTGACTAGACAATGTTCTAGACAGTTGCCACTTACTAAAGTTAAATATAGATCAGGTAAACTCTTCAAACTGCCCACAGTCCCTAAAGAATTAGAAGCAGTCATTAAAAGTCTTCCAACAACAACAACAACGCCCAGGGCCAGATGTTTTTGGTGCAGAATTTTATCAGACTTTCCAAGATGAGCTAATTCCAATACCTCTCAAACTATTCCACAAAATTAAAATCAATAGAACACTAAAGGCACAGTCACACAGATACCTAAACTACAGAAAGTCTTCACAAAGAATGAGAATATCAGACTGATTTTGTACAGTGAAAAATTATAAAACCATTTTATGAAATATACAGGCTCACTAGTTCAAAAAAAGTGGAACCTAATGTAAGATTTCAGGACTTCACTGCCAAGGGATACATTCCAGAGAGAGTATTAATATTCCTCAAGCCTCAATCTGTGGGTGAGGAAGGCCCAAAGCAAGAAGACACATTCCTGACCACAAAAAAAGATGCAAGCCATCTAGGTGGGGTTGTGACTAGAGAAAGTGAGAAATAGTTAACCTGAAATAGTTGGTAATGACAAGGTAGGGCACAGTGACATGGTAAAACTACATTCTTGAGAAGAATGAGTGTGCAGAGTGATTTTCACATGACTCTGAAATGTTCCACTATTTTTATGCTATGTATCCTTGACAAACCCTCACCCCCCTTCCCACTCCCCTGGTTTGTGGTTTTTCCCTTTAAAAACCCTCCTCAGACTGACTGGGTTTGTCAAACTCTACTCCTGTGCTAGTGTGCAGTTTGACCTCCGGCTGCCAGCTTTCTTCCCTAATAAACCTCTGCTGATTGCATACAGGTACTGAGTCTTGGAGTTTGTGGGTGGTCACAACTTCCTGAGACTGAGCAAGGGTCTCCCAAGTTTGGGGGTCTTCATTTTCACTTATGAACATCACAAAAGTACTCAATAAAATACTCACAAAGAGAAACCAGGAACACATCTAAGAAATGAGCTATCAAGATCAAGTAGCCTTCATTTCAGGGATGTTGGGATGATTTGCAATACAGAAAGCCATCAAATTAATCAACCTTATAAATAAACAGACAGAAATAATTATCTGATTGTCTCTTTAGATACTGAGAAATATCTGATAATATCTGATATCCCTTGATTTTACAGATATTAGAGAAATCTGGGATACAGGGTTCAAACATAACACGATCAAAGCAATATAAAGCAATACAATAGGCAAAATCAAACTAAATGGAGAGAAATTCAAGCATTTCCAGTGAAATCAGGGACAAGACAAGGCTGCCTACCCTGTCCCTTGCTAGTCAGTGTAGGGCTTGAGGATGAGCCAGAGCATTAAGACCAAAAGAGGTGATCAAGAGGATACAAATTGGAAAGGAATAAATCAAAGTATTGCTAAATTTTTGCAGGATATGATGATAGTTTACCCAAGCAACGGCAAAAATTTGGAGAGAGAACTCCTACAGCTGATAACATGTTCAGCAAAGAGTGTGGATACCAAATTTACTCAAAGATGTCAGTAGACCTTCTGATAAATAGCTCTAGAAAGAAATATCTTGGTGAAATGCTCACAAAGCAAGTAAAAGTTCTGCATGACAAGAAGTTCAAGTCCCTGAAGAAAGAAGTTGAAGAAGATATCAGAAGATGGAAAGATCTCCCAGGCTCATGGATAGATAGGATGAACAAAGTGAAACTGGCCATCTTACCAAAAGCAATCTACAGATTCAATGTAATCTCCACCGAAATTCCAACTCAATTTTATTTTACAGAACCTCAAAGATTAATTGTCAATTCATATGGAAAAACAAAAACCCAGGATAGCTTTTGTAAGGCAAAGGATATTGTCAATAGGACAATTAGGCAGCCCATGGTTGATGGGAAAGGATCCTCATTAACCCTACATCTGACAGAAGGCTAACATCAATGATTTAAAAAGAATGTAAGGAGTTAGACAACAACAACACAAATAATCCAAAAAAAAAAAAAAAAAAAAAAAAAAAACCAAACCAAACCTAGAGTCCTGAACAAAAAGGAATTCACAACAGAGAATTTCAAATGACTGACAAGCACTTAAAGAAATGTTCTAATTCCTTATTCATTGGAGAAATGCAAATTAAAACAACTCTGAGGTTCCATTTTCCTCCCATCAGAATGGCTAAGACCAAAAACTGAAAAGGTAGCATATGCTAGAGAAGATGTGGACGAAGGGGAACATTGCTCCTTTGTTGGTGGGAGTGCAAATTTGCACCACCAATTTGGAAATCAATTTGGCATTTTCTCAGGAAACTGAAAATAGTTCCACCTGAAGACTCAGCTGTATCATTTCTGGGAAAACACCCAAAAGATCAAAAATCTCACAAAGACACTTGCTCAATTATGTTCATAGCAGCCTTATTTGTAATATCCAGAAATTGGAAACAACTTAGATGATTCTTACCTGAAAAACAGATAACAAAAATGTGGCACACCTACACAATAGAATACTATTCAGCTATTAAATTCAAGATATCATGATTTTTTCAGGCAAATGAATGGAATTTGAGAAAAGCATGCTGAGTGAGGTAACTCAGTCCCAAAAGATATATGTGGTATATACTTACTTAGAAGTAGATATTAGCCATAAAATACAGGTACCATATTATACTCCACAACCCAAAAAGCTAAACAAGATGGAAGGCCCAAGCAAGGAAGCTTGAATCTCATTTTGAAAGGGGATTAACATAATAGTAATAGACAGATGGAGGAAGAGCACTTGGGGGGGGGAGGAAAAGTGGGAGGGAAATGAGGGATTCAGGATCATGTGTCGGGCAGGACAGGATAGACAGCTAGGTGGCCATGAAAATTAATGGAAATCTGCACCCGGCAGGGTGAAGTGTTGGGAGCCAACTTTAAGCAGAAAGCAGCTAGAAAGCAGCTAGAAAGCAGCTAGAAAGCAGCTATCAACTTTGCAGCCATCTGTTTTTCAACAGCCTACAACAGCTGAGCACACTCTGACAAACATCTTGTTTATCCCACATAGCTTGTTTTGCTGTTTAGTGACCCCAGCTGCGTGGTGCACGTGGTAAAATGTTTTCACCTGCTTGTGCTTATAAACACCCAGGATATCCTTGTAAGGGTGGGGTGTAGTAGTAGGAGTGGTGTGTGTGGGGGAGACAGTAAAGGAGACTTGACTACAGATCCTATGGTTTGTTTCCATTCTTCGTGTCTCTCCCCCTTCTTCTCCCCACTCTCTCTCTCTTGCTAGACCCGACCTGGGGAACAGTGTGGGCCGTACACTTTGGCACCCAAAGTGAGGCTCCAGTAAGCTCAACAATTTGGTGCTCAATGAGAGGCAGCAAGAATGAGAGATCCAGTGAGGGACATTACTGGAAGAAGGGTCGACTGAAAATTCAGAAGGTGATCACGAATCTGCCGCGTTGAGAAAGGACTTAGCTATGGTGGCTGCCATGCAAGGACAATCAGTAGGAGAACCTGTTGACTGACAGAGTCTCAACATTTGAGCTCCAGTAAGCGGGATACAGTGAAGGACACCACGGGAATTGGAAGCCGTCATCCTTGCTCCTGCTCTGGAGAACCAGTCAACTGACAGAACTGGCTGAACTCAGAGGTGAAACAAAAGTGATTGCAGGGAAAACCAGTAGGTCATAGTAACGAAAATGGGGCAAGAAATAAGTAAGCAGAAACAGATGGAAAAGGTTTTAAAGATGCAAAAGAATAAATTGCAGGCTGCTCTGAGTCAAGAGAGCCAAACAGTTAAATAGATAAATAGAAGGTTGCTCTAGACAGAGAGCTGAGCAGAATGATAATGTTAATTGATGTAACTTTCAAAATGGGTGTGATTCTGAGTTATATAGTTATATTTTTCCTCTGGATAAAAGGTCAATGTAAAGGTTTCTCTAGTTACTGTCTTAAGGAAAGGCTGATTTGGGGGAAAAAAAAGTTTATTTCTGTGAGTTTTCTGATGAGGTCATTAAGGTAGTAGTTATGTCTTCCAGAATCATATGGATCAGACATGACAGAGGTAGGCCTCCAGAACACTGGATTCCAGAGAATCAAACAAAATAATTATCTTGATACTAAAATGTGTTTTGAGATTTATATATTACAGAATACACAGCTTTGGTGAATGAATCTTCTTATCACCTGCATGTTCACTGATGCCCTGGACTTCCAGCTGGATGCAGTTGACACAAACATCAGAGGCTTATCAATTTACCCTTCCTTCTCGTCCCTCTTCTAATATCTCAATGCCCATATTCAGCTTGAAGAAGTTAATGAAGAGTCGGTGCCTCAATTCCCTGGACTTGGGGACTGAGTTGGTTAATATTCAGCTGTCTTTCTAGGGAAAAGTAATGGTTTTATTGGAATAGGAAAGAAGAGCTAAAATTGATTACACAGCCATAATCTATTGGTAGAAATCTGTATAATTGTTACTAAGCTGATGCAAATTCAAGGATTTCATTGGTACAATTTTTTCTATTCAAAATTTGTGGGTACAAGGCTTAGACCTTTAACTTCTCCAACAGGGGGCTTGTGTGCTACCCTTAAGAGTGTTGCTTTTATACTATTTAGGCATTAAGTCTCTTGTCTCTCCGTTTGATGCTGTTCAACAAAGTGATGGCTTTTATACGACAACAGATAGATGCTATTCAAATGAAACCCATACAGGTCCGATATTATAGGCTGGAAGTAGGGGACTCTGCAACCTCTGTCATCAAGACTGACAAGGATTAACCCCTAACTTATGCACTAAGCCAGATAGTCAATGACGGGTAAGAGAACATATCGAGACCCTTGCCCCTAACTCTGGGAGGCCTCACCCTCTTATGTGAGGCTGGGGTCTTTGTTCCAACCTAAGGCAGGCACAGTTTCCGTAAGTTTTCCCAGCCTTCCCTTTTGAAAAAAAATTTTAAAACGGGGACCTGTTGGGATCATATTTCCTGCATGCTGGCACCCAGGTGCAAGGGGTTTCATCAAGTGTGTCCTCCACCCCTTCTGGACCCTGGGTTAGCAAAGGAGCCCACCACAGCCTCCCTAGCAAAGTTTAGTTACAACTGCAGTCTCGGTGGGATTCAGCGTAGGCCTGCTGATGCTGGAGATCTTGGCTTGGCTGACAGGTTGCCATGTCTAGCAACTGGGATCAGCCAATCTAAAACGTGGGCACTGACCATTGGTAATCCGCAAGAGCAGCATTCCTGTCTAGGCAGCATTCCTGTCTAGGACATTCCAGGAAATGTCCCTGGACTAGAGCTACTGGGCCAGCTGACAATCTGCAAATGAACCATTTTTCAGTGGTCTCTCCTCCTGCTGTGCCCCCCACCAATTTGGAAAAGCAGGCGGCTGCACTAACCAAGGACTTATCCAGCATCACAAGGCTGGGCTAAAACCCAGTGAGTGAGAAGCCATCAGACCAGCATCCTTGGCCGCTTGCCCAAGTGCATAATAATCTGGAGGCTACATCAGAGCCAGTGACTAAGGAGGGGCCAAGGCACAGGGCATCATTTTAGCATCCTGGACCAGGGTTTTCTGAGAAGCTGAAGAGCAGAGGAGGCTGGGCTTCTTGCACAGCAGGGGCGGGATCCCAGACCTGCTTCACTTGCAGGGACCAGAAATTCAATTCCATCACTTGAGCAGCACTTGCCTCAGGAGGCCAGCAGCCTGTGCCCTGGTGCAGACAGAGGAGCCTTCTATAGGCTTCAGGCCTAAGATTTTTGTATTCTTTGAGGAAGGCGGGGTCGGATGAATTGGCAAAATCTTCTAGCTGAAAACGTCCTTTTGCTGGACGGACCTCAATGAAATCAGTAAACGAAAGAGATGGAACAAAATTTCGAAGCCTGCCTGTCAGAGCCTTGTTCCAGGAGCAAAACGAAAGAACTGAGGAACAAAATTCCCTAAGCAGTTTGAAATCAGGGTCGGATTTAGCTCATACTACCCTGAGCGCTGATCTGAACTTGGCTCAGCAAACAACCTAAAGCACAGGGGACCAACCATTGGGAATTAGCACTGGGTTGGGCAAAGGCCCTAAGTGCGACCCCTGCTGTGAAGAAATTGCTGGACTGAAGCTCAGAGGCAGAGCTCAGATCTGCAAAGCATTTTGTCTTCTGGCTAGAACTCCTTCATGCCCCCCCTTCCCCCCAGCTGTGGCGAAGCTGGGTGGACAAGTGAGCCTGCGCATTAACTACAGACTTCCTCAGGATCAGATTCTACCCTACTACTTTGGGAATGCTACTGAGAAACTGTCAGCTGGCCTCCTCCTTCGTTTTGCCCTCTGGACAACTGCACAGCAAGGCTTTGGCGAGTGGGAAAGCGATGTGGAAATGGAAAAAGCCAGCCAAGAAGGAATAGCACCTGAGCCCTGCTCCCTGACGACCCGGAAAAATGTTAGGTGCACCAAAAGGCAAGCCACTGCTGGGGGGTTTGCTTTCACACCGAAATTGTCACCTTCCTGGGTCTTTTTCTCACCTCTTAAAACAGTTCTCAGTTGGCAAATGTAACTTTCCCAGAGTCCAACAGCACGAAATCTGCCTATAGAAAGGACTTGGATGATTTTTCAGGTTTCAAAAACACCTTTTAGCCAATAGACCCAGGAAACAAACAGAAACACAGGCGATCACATCGCATCACCTCTCTGCTGGCTCCAGAAACTGGGTTTGCACAGAGGACATCCTCTGCAGCCTGACTGGCAGTCAGGTGCCCGAGGGGGTGGGCGGAGCACAACCACGTACAAAATCATGAAACAAAATAGTATACGAGATTTGAAATCACCATAGGATTTCAAATCCACACTATTGAGAAGAGCCAATCCGAACTTGGCCCTTCGGACAAGTAGCAGCTACAATGGAACTTGGTCCAGAGAACTTAAAAAGTTCCATCACTACTATAATCAATGGCCATCAGTCCGAATGCCAGCGCCGCTGTGGCCCCTGGTGTAAGGAAGTCCTCACACTGCCTGCAGCTATCAAGCCAAGTGGCAATTGGCCAATGGACCCTTTTAGCTTCTGCCTAGAATTCTTTCCATGGTTCCTGCTCTCAGCAAGCCGCCTACCAATGTGGAAAAGCAGACAGTCACACTAACCACGGACTTCTCCAGGATGTCAAGGCTGGGCTCAAACCAGGACAGTGCCAGTGAGAAGCCATCAGGCCCGCTATCTTTAGCTGCTTGCCCATCCGAAAAGTGCAGAGGAAAACCCGGAGGCCACCTCTGAAAAGATGGCTATAGAGAAGCCAGCAGGCGGGGCATAGCTTTAACACCCTGCATCTCACCTTCCCTGAATTTCGAAAGCCTAAATATGCAGACTCACCTTCCCATTGCAGGCGAAATCATGGTTCCTTCTCCCTGGCCTGTCCATGAATCAGGCGAGCTCAGCTGAAACCAGTGCCTTCGAAAACGAGCGGGCACTACCCAGAACTCCCCTTAAATCACTTGTTAAAAAATTAAGAAATGGTGCGGACCATCGAAGGCAAATCTCTGTGTGTGCTTATTATGGAAGCAGGGGCTGCACTGAGATAGCCTGCAGTGCGGAATGGAGAGGTTTAGGCACACAGATCCTCTTTGGCACAGACCTTGCTCTAAATCTCCAGAAAGGAGCCTGCTGGTCTCTAAGGCTCCCTGCTGCCAAAGGCCAGCGGGCAGCAGCCACGGAGTAGGCAGCTTAGTGGGCAAGGAATGCGCTCCAGGAAACTTGACAAAGTCCAGAGTCCACTTCACCAGTGTCTGACAGCCTGTTGCTGGCATTCACTGGAGAGACTCCCACCACAGGTCTCTGTGTCCTGTGCTTCTTCACCACAGTGGGGTGCTCTGGAAAAAGGACCTGGGCTGCATCCCCACTGTGAATTTTTTTTCTGCAGCATCCTCCTGGGTTCTCAGAGTTACAGGTTTCTCTGGCTGTTACTCTTGGAAGGAGCTCACAGTATCAGGAATGCTAGGCTCCGAGGTGCTCTGGATCCTGCAAGTGTCTGTCCTGGGGTAGATTCTCCTGAAGTCACAGATCCAAAGCAGAAGCAGTTGTTCCTGGTAGTCACCACCATTGTCTGATGGGAACAAAGGACCAGATAGAAAGGAAGAAGCCATGGACCAGGGGAGCAGAGGAGGCTTGACCTCTTGCACTGGATGGACGGAATCCCATACCTGCTTCACTTGCATGGACCAGAATGTCGACTCCATCCCTAAAACAGCACTTGCCTCGGGAGGACAGGAGCACCTGCACTGGTGTAGGCAGAGGAGCACATTTAGATTTAGTACCTTATAGTCATGGTGGTGACTTCTTCATAGGACCTAATTTGTGCTTTATAAAAAAAAACCTTGTATGAACGTGGCAGTAGTGGGACTAGCCTTTGATCCCAGCACTCCAAGTTAGAGGTCTCTGAGTAGATCAGGCCAGCTTGATCTACTGAGTGAGTTCCAGGGCAAGTAGGACTACACAGAGGAAACCTGTCCCCAAAATCCAAAATAAATCTAAAAAAAATACTTAAGTAATATTTTTAAAAGTCCAATAGTGTTTGGATTTGGGCTACAGTATCTTCCAGGGGAGGGGTGAGGGTGTGGCAGAAAGCAAGATAATTGGTTAACTGAACATGTGTCTCTGTTTTTGCAGAGATCAAGGGGGAAAAAAGCTAAAAGGACAAATGAATATTTGCTTTTCCACGATGTGTGTATCCATCTTGTGTTCCATGCATATGTGTGCACGACTCATAAAAAATTTTAAAAGAAAAACAAAATAAAACTAGAAGACTAATAGCTTTCCTGAGAATGAAGCTATGGCCTAGAAATACAATCTAAGTCAGAGGGAATGCCTTCCCTTATTTGAAGACCTTCATGAGACCTGAGACTGAATGCTTCCTCTGCTGAGATCTCAGGGATGCCAGATTCTCTTACCATCATGTAAATGTCTAGGGAAGCTTTCTAAACACTTTGCATATGGGGATGGGGATGGGCAGACAGCTTGGCAGTCAAGAGCTCAACCCACACAGGGTGGCCCACGACTATCTCTAACTCCAGTTCTGAAGGATCCATGGATTCTGATCTTCAGGGACACCGGGTACACACATGGTGCACAAAAATGTATACAGGCAAAAATGTTCACACATGCATAAGACAATAAAATGGAAAAAAATAACCTAGAAGCAATTATTTTCTTTGAAATTTAATTTGAGCCAATGGGTCTCAGGATTACTCTGTGTATCGCACACTCTCATCCAGTCAATTGTTTTGAAATGCTGAGCAGTATTGAAAGCTTGGTTTTCTTGGTCAATGATATGGCCACCTAACACCCTCCAAATCCCTTAATTTAATTCAATTCTTAAACCCAAAAGAGATGTTTCTGTTGCAATTCATTTTAAAAGGAAAAAAGGTTGGTTTTCTCTCTGACTGCGTTCCTCCACGTCCCTCCCCAGCAGACAGCAGCTGGTTGCAGTACTTCCAGAGATCACTCTGATTTTTACCTATGGTCACACTTTAGGCTGTAGGATCAATTAGCAAGGTGCAATTAACAGAATTCAGCCTGAGTTCCTCTCCACACTTTCACTAATTGCTAGAAGGTTCCCTGAGGCAGGTCTTCCAGGATCTCTAATGATCTCTAATGAGTTTCTCTGGTCTTTGGTTGGCTGAGTGCACACATTTCACTTCTGCAGCAGCAGGATTGAGAGCAACCCAAGCTTCTGTAATTTGTATCCTAGTTGGTTCAGCCCAGCTGGGGGACTCCTGGTGTCAGCCCCATAGGGAACCAGCAGTGTGTGTGTCTTCTCCAGAGCCCTTCTTGCAATGAGAGACATTGGTTTCTTCTCAAGAGCTCAGTCAAGTAGTGGCTATGCTTCTTTTTGTCTTGATTATATGCAAATTAATTGTATCAAAACTTGACTATATCCAAAGCAGAATCCAAAATTGAAGAACACGTCAGCAAGGGATTTTTTTTTATTATTAATTTGTAGAAAGAAATCTGTATCTTTGAGGAAGGAAGGCTTGTCTTTAATGCAGATCTTTTGAGTTTGAAAGACACAGGCCTTTAATCTGGATCTGGGGCAAGAAAGACATACATTTGTTATTGTGATTGTTGTTGTTGTTGTAAGCCAGGGTTTGTGTGCAATACCCCTGGCTTTCCTGAAACTCGCTTTGAAACCAGGTAACTCACAGAGATCCACTCCCTTGCTCCACTACCATAATGCTGGGATTAAAGGCATGAGCCACCACACCCAGCTGAAAACACTCAGCTTTATTCCAAACATTGACTCTGAAACACACACCTTTAATTTGGGCAACACCTTCAGCTGGAGCCCTATATAAGAACACAGAGGAAGAAAGTTTTCACTGTGCCTGCTTGCTCTCTCCTAGCTAGCAAGTCTATCACTTCACTGGCACTACAGCCTACTTCTCTGTGATTCCATCTTCTACTGAAGACCAGCTGAGACATCCAGCCTCAGGGACTGAGAACTTCTGGATTCCTGGACTTTGCTTCCTCTCCATCTGGTGTGGAATAAGCTCACCTGCAGCCAGTAAGTCATTCTAATAAATCCCCTTTCAGGAAAGAAAGGGAAAGTGAGAGATCATTATATTTGATCTTTACTCTCTAAGCCAGGCTCCCCAAATAGATTTGCTGGCCCATTAGCACTTTCCCCATTGCCTTTCTAATCTGTCCCCTGTAATGTTTACCTCTAGACAGTTGCTTCCAGAGTGATAGCATCTACTTTGGGAAGCTTCATTCCTTTTTTGTTTGCTTGGTTTAGATTTTTGAGACTAGGTATTCCTGTGTAGCCCTAGCTGTCCTGAAACTAGTTCTGACAACCAGGCTGGCCATCTTGAGCCCAGAGATTCACCTGCCTCTGCTTCTGTTCCCAGATCTGCTTCTTTCCCTTAGATGCTGGGACAAAAGACTTGCACCACCAGACTAGGCAGAACCTTTCCTCCTTAAGCAATGCCAATAGATGCTAGGCTTTTGAGTTTAAAACCCAGCTTCCAATAATGTAATGGCTGGGAGGGGCAAGATATTTGGAGTATAATTAACTAACTGGAGACTTCTCTGAATCAGAAGGTCAAGGACTTGCCCTCAGCCTTCCATGGATAAAGCCAAGAAGATGATGCAGTTCTGTCCCAGTTCTGTCAAGGATACATTGTATTCTGCAGAACATGCACTGCCAAGTGCACATGTCTTCCCAGCCCTGAGTACAAGATGTTCCAAATCTGAGCCATGTTGTTGTGGCTGCTTTGAGGATGGCAGGATTGTTGAATGCAATCCATACTCCTTTCCCTCTGTATTTGGAACCTTGGACTACCTGAGATACTACAGAAGAAGTAGTTGTGCCAATAAGAATGCCTCTGTATTCCAGAGTGAGAATCAAAGGGAACCACAAGTGTCCCCAGGAGAGGTCAACAAACACAAAGATACAGAAGACCCAGACCAACCCTCACCAAGCTTGCTCAGGGAAAAAGGGCTGGAACTTGAGACCTGTGATGGTGGAGACTGCCCTGACCAGGATCCTACTTCTGACAGTCCCAGGCACCCAGGCTGCTGGGCATGGCTTCAAAGGGCTTTTGGCCAGAAGAAGAGTAAGAAGTGAAAAGGTCTTCCTGTACTCTATTTGGTGCCCAGGAGCCCAGATGCCTGCTCAGACTTGCAATTAGGGGATCTTCTCTCAGCTCCTGCTGTTACAGCAAAGGCACACACAGGCAGTTATGTCTTTGCAGCCTTCTGGTTTTTGTTTGTTTACAGCTTCTTAATAAAAGTGTTAAAAAGGTGGAAATTTGTGTTCTTGTTGAATGTTTCAAGGGAAAAGATGCAGGGTGGAGTGGACACAGATGAGGATTCACTACTGTGTTCTACTGTTGGTTAAAGGACTAACTGGTGGTTAAAGGAAGTTCTCAGGCATTCTGGTCCTTGTGTGTGCTGGGGCATAAGATAAGCACCACACAGGAAGCAACCTTGAGAACTTTGAGAAAAACTTTCTGCTGAATCGACATAGATGACGACTGATATATCCAGATGCTTACACTCCAAATTAATCTAGGGGCCTCTTGCAACTTCCAATGTACCCCCTTCTTCCTTCTGCATAGACTAGGCTAGACCTGAACTCAGATTTACTTTGCCTTGACTCTCTATTATGGAGATTAGAAGCCTCTACCACCATTTGTATCTTTCTATTTTTAGAATTTGGAGAATCTTTCTATTTTCAGAAATTTCCAGAGCAAATTTCTGCATCACAAGTGAATTCACCTGCAGAAACAGGACAGGCCAAGTTGGAAGGTCATGGCACTACTGGCCCTGCCATGTGCTGACAGAGAAAACCCAGCCACTTGACCTTGAGAAGGTGGCATTTATGTGCTTCCTGTCTTGGAAGAGCTTAAATTTTATAAGTCTTAGGTCAGTTGTTGGTCTTCCAGAACGTTTACCCTCTCAGTAGGAAATAGATCTGAGGTAGGAATGTTCACTCAAGCAGGTGGATGCCTGTGAGTTCCAGGACAGCCTGACTTGAACAGATAATCCTACAACAGACTGGGCTATATATAGAGAGAGGAACAAATGAAGGAAAGAAGGGAGACTGAGAGAGAAGAAGGGACTAGGGAAGGAAGGTGGGGAGGAAAGAAAGGAGGAAGGAGTGATGGATGAGTCTGAATGACAAATCATGCTGCATTTGTGGAGAATAAAAGGAAGCAGCTCTGTAAAACAGTGTTCAGGAACTGGGAGAGTCAGCTCTGATCTTTCTCCTGGGATTTCACCTGCACAAGACAATGCCTGGGAAGTTAGTAGCTCTCACTGTGCAGCCCACCCTTCCCCTCCAGTACTGTGTTCTCTACACCACGATGAGCATGTGGGTACTAGTGCTCAAACATGGTCAACATCCAGTGTGATTACAATATACTACTTTATACTTTGTTGGACTATGAGTTGCAGTTTTACCTTTTCAGCGTTCCCAGGAATTTTAAGTTATCTTCCTTTCCAGTCCTCATAAGGCCTAAACTGTGAAATAAGTCATATACCAGGCTAGAGAGTGATCACACAGATGTCCATGTGAAGACTGCACTCAAGTATCATTACTTACAGTGTTGAGTTTGTTCTATGAACTTCAATTTTCAGGAAGTCTATGTAGGAAATAAGCCCTGTACAGAAATACTGACCAGCATGTTTTTCTTTGAATTTTGAACATTCTTTTAAAAATTTGTGTCATTTGGTCCTTTCAAAGGAGGTGGGAAGACTCAGATAACATTTTAGATTCAATGAGAGAATAACAGCCTTCCACAATTTCTTCTGTAAAGAGAAGACCTTGGAGAATAGTTCTTTAATACTTCATCAAGAAAAAAAATATAAGACATTCTTCCAGAACTTCTATTTCTAGCACAAAAATAACTAAAAATACTTTGGTAGTGAAGTTGAGTGGGGATTATCTTGAAACTCATAGTTCATCTCTACACAGCCTTGATGCCTTTCTGGACATTGTAATATTTTGTAAAGTATAAATTTAAACAAGTGGGAGCATTTTCAGTTTAGATCCCCAGGAGCTGAAATATATAACAAACAAATATGGACTACTTTTCCTTGTGAATCTTTGACCTGTAAAAATGTAGTGTTAGAGTCTGGTTTGGAGAAGCTGTTTGGTTTACATATTGCTTAAGTACCTTCAGGTAGAAGGACAGCCTCCCTAGTGACCAGGACTCTTTGGTTGAATCCAGGACAGTTAAGGTCTGGACTCTTCCAGCCTGGATACTGAGCTATGGCCATTCTAAGACTGCTCCTACTACATTGTCCTTTTGGGATTCTAGTAGGATTGTGGGGACAAAGGGAAGTTCCCAAGGGGAGTAAGAGCTGATTTCTCTGCCTACCCACCCCCTTTGACCCTAGGTGAGCTTCAAACACATCCTGAAAAGAATTAGACACAGGTTTCCTATCTTAAATAGGTATCTTGGACACAAGGAGTCAAATGACTAGTTCACAGACTGATCTCCTAATCTCTCAGGGAATGGAGTCTGCATTTTGGGAAGGTTATTGAACTCAGAAGAGTCCAGCGTACTTACTTTGTTTGGAACTTGTCATGATTACATGTTCTTCAAGACACTGAAGTACATTCTACCCTTACATGTAAATGTCTGTGTGGAATCCTGTTTAATGAACTGGTAAAGTAAACAAACGACCATGGGAATCAGGAGACCCTGGTAATCATGGACCTGACTCAAAGCACTAAATACATCATCCCTTTCCCTCCCAACGCAGGTGTACAGGAAGGGCTTTCCTGCTCAGCAGGAGACTTCAGCACTAAGACAAGAACACAGAGGGAAGTAGGGAGGAGGGAGAGTTTACCCAATGGACAGGACAACCAAGGATACATAGAGAAAACACCAACAAATTAGAAAAGAAAAGAAAATGTAACTACCTATAGATTTCAGGGATGCAGATCTCATCTGAGCCACCATAGTCCTTGGATTTCTGCTCTCCTTCTAAGTCAGGCGAGCCTGAACTGCCAAACCCAGAGGCTGCTGTTGTACAGGGATTAGCCATGCCTACATCCTATCTAACAACTTCTCTAAGCTGTTTCACTCCTATGGATGTGGAACTCAGGGATGTCCTAGAGTGGGACAATAGGATTAGCTGTCTCAGGTGCTGCTTTACATTGTGTCCAATTCCTTCACTGAGATGCCCATCCCAGAGACTTTCCTCTAAAGTCTATTAAGGGATTTATTTCCTTGTTCTGAGACTTGGTACTTATCTTCACCTTCTCTCTGCACACAGACACCACCAAACACCTTTGTAAATGCTTGGATTATCACAGAACCTGAACACCTGAAATATTTTTTCAGCCTAAGCTCATGTTTTGTAGTCCAAGAAGAACCCTACTTGCTTCCTTTTATTTGTTAGTTTGTCATCTGTTTCCTTAACATTTCAATGGTGATTTTGATTAATTTTCATGACTTGGGTACTGAAACATAAAGATTATTATACCATACCATGACTTTATTTCACAATATTTTTTAAAAAGTGTGTGTGTGTGTGTGTGTGTGTGTGTGTGTGTGTGTTGCTCCTAGGGCAATATTACAATCTGCAATCTGAAGAAGTTCGACCTCTCCTTCCATCATATAGCCCAGGGAACAAACTCCAGTTATCTGGACCAGTGCTGAGTGCCTTCATTCACTAAGTTGTCTTTCAAATGTCCTCCTGTGTTCTCCCCCAGGGAGTATCTTGTTCCTTTGACCCACATCTGACCACTCTCAATTTCAGATTAAAGTGAAATTAGTCAAAACTGGAATGTGTTCACTTCTTCAGGGGAGCAGTTTATTAGGTGTGACTGACCCATGACCACTGAGGAGGTAAGTCTCCCCATTAATAATAATCTTAGGCAAAGCCACACTGAAAATCGATGGCAAAGAAGAGAGGTGTGGTGAAAATTGTTCTTTAAACTAAAAGAAAAATTTTAGGGGGCCTCAAACTAATAAAGCAGCAGGGCCCAGTAGATTCTTTCTCCCAAACCTAAGTAGCTGAAACCGTTGCCTGCAGGGTTTACTAGCTGGAGGCCTAGATGATTAGTTACTAAAAAATGTAGAGTTATAGGACAAAGAACAAAGGCCTGTTAAGTCATCTCCGGAACTGGCTTGCCATAAAGATAAAAAAAAAAAAAAAGGTATGCAAGGACATTTTTAAATAGAAAATAGGGATGTGTCTCAGGGTATGTCTAAATGGGTAATGGGCCCTCTAGTGTTTCTCCAAACCCTTCCCCCGCCCCTTGAGGTCTTCTCAATGTTCCAGAGAACTGCAGTTTAAGTTTAACTAGATACTATGCTAACCTAGATAAGCTTCTGCCTGCAGGAACTGCCCTCTACCCCCATCGACTGGTACAGCCTGCTGATGTTCAAAAAAATGTAAAGCAGCCAATCTTGGGTAACTGTGCGGAAGTTTCCCCTTGTCCCCACCCTGTACCTATTAAAGACCCTAAAACCTGGAGCCTTGGGGTCGACCCCTTTCTCTCTTGCATGAGACATGTGTGTCTCCCGGGGTGCTCCACCATTAAACCACCTCATGTGCTTGCATCAAGTTGGTCTCTCATGTGTCCTTTGGTGTGTGCCAAACTGAGATTTGAGTGGGGTCTCCTGGGGTCCCGTTCGTGGAGATCTTTAAGCCTTGTAAAACAAACCTTGAACTTAAAGAGTAGGGGCTGCTGAGAGACATTTTCTAACCAGCTGATCTACATGTAAGAGGCTCAGCCCACCTGAGCTAATAGAGACACTCTCCAACCTGTCAGAATGCCTGGCTCTCTGCAGGCAGTGCAGAGAGGGCCATGTTTGCAGCTTTTGTAAGCCATCACCCATACTAGGGTAGGCCTTGGGTCATTTCTGTCCCTGTAAGTAAGTCCTCCCACCCAAACAACTGTCAGCAGCCTCTGTTCACTGACATTCCTGTAACATTCCTTGATAGTTTTTTTGTTTTGTTTTTTGTTAGTTACTTAGTTTGTCTAAGGCTGAGGCCACATGAATTCCCACACTTCCAGGTCTGCATGTGTATTGGTGTTCTTCTTCTTGAGTCTCCATGTTTGCTGCTTCATTGCTGAGACTGCAGTGTTGTAGCAAAAGGTGAACTTATTTTAGAAGGAACTGCTTTAATATAGGGTAAAGCTTTTTTGATGTTGTTGTTTTGTAAATGATTGACTCTTCATCGAAAAGCTTACTTTTTAATAGAAAAGATTAGATTTTTGTTTAATGCTTGCATTTATTTGTTTTTATATTTTGTTTCCTGTTGAGAACCCCTCTGCCCCATGCTTGGGGACCAAAATGTCAAGAACCACTCTGTCAGTGTTGAAACCTGCCACTGCCAAAAGCCTTGGGGGCTAAACTGTTAGAGCCAGCACTGACCCAGGCTGCTCTGGTCTGTGGGTCAGGGTTCAGCAAGAGAGAGAGTGATTATGGACACTAGGAATGGAGACCAGACAGAGTGTGATTCAATCCCGTTTATTCTTTAGTCTCTCTTCCTAGTCTAAGTCCCAAGTCCCAAGGCTCTAGTTCCTAGTCCCTAATTCCTAGTCCCTAGTGCCTTCAAGTTCCAAGTTTCCAGTTCCAAGTTCTAGTCTCCAGTCTCATCCAAATACAAGTGTCTAATTCCTAGTTGCTTGTCTCTTTCCCAGTTCCAAGTCCTAAGTCTCAAGTGTCTAATAATTTCTTCTGTCTGCCTCTCACCTTTTATATGTCTCACTTCTAAGCCACGACTTTAACTCTCACCTTTAAGTCATACCTTTAAGTCATATATCTAAATCACACCTTTAAGTCTCACACACCCAAGGGAAAATCCTGGGTATCTGAAACAAGATGTTATCAGAGTATGCTCAGCTGTTGTAGGCTATTGTAACAAGTCTCTTGTCAGGCTACATGGCTCAAGATGGCTGCAAGGATAATAGCCTCCTTTAGTAGGCTCCCCACAGTTTCCTTTGCAGGTGTGTTTTCAAGGGCGTAGGAAGGATACAGATGAATGGAAAGGTGGATAGGATTGGGGTACAAATGTACAGTTCAAAACTAATCAGTATTGTTGAGGCCTGAGCTACCCCACGTTTGGGGACCAAAATGATGTGGACCACTCTGTTAGTGTTGGAACCCACACTTCCAAAGGCCTTGGGGATTAACTTGTTAGCCCACACTGTCCCAAGCAGCTCCATTGTGCATGTGGTGTCGGGATTCAGCAATAGAGAGAGTGAGGACTGACAGGAGGAATGGAGACCAGACAGAGTGTGATTCAATCCAGTTTATTCTTCAGTCACTCTTTCTAGTCCAAGTCCTAAGTCTTGAGTTCCTAGTCCCCAGTTTCTAGTCCCTAGTGCCTCCAAGTTCCAAGGGTCTAATCCTAGTTCTCTTCCAAGACTTGCTACCTAATGCCTAATAACTAACTCTAAGTTTTACTGCCTAATGTCTAATAACTAACTCAAAGTTGTACTCTTTGAAGTATCTAATTCTCTGTTACTCTCTTCTGTCTGCCTCTTGCCTTTTATATGTCTCACTTCTAAGCCATGCCACTAACTCATGCCCTTAAGTCTTGCCCTTAGGCCTTATCTCTAAATCTGATCTCTAAGTCATGCCCTTAAGTCACACACCTTTAAATCTTTCACACCCAAGAAAAAATCCTGGGTATCTAAAACAAGATGTTATCAGAGTGTGCTCAGCTGTTGTAGGCTGATGTAATCCAGTCTCTTCTCAGGGTATATGGCTCAAGATGGCTGCTAGGATGATAGCCGCCTTCTTTCGGCTCCCCACGCAGTATAAAATTTAAAAACATTTAGAAGGTTATACTTACTAATATCTGTATAAATAAAAATATTCATGCAATAGCAATTAAAGAACAAATTGGCTAGGAATTTAAAGAGAGCTGAGATGTATACATGGGAGGGTTTGGAAAGAGAAAAGTGTTCTTTTATTAAGAACATATAGAAATATGTTCTTAATAAACAGTAATCTCAAAATTGTAAAACAGAATAAAAGTTACCATATATTGGCTACACTGCCAAGGTCTAGCATTGAAACCATAGAGCATTAAGAGAGAGAGAGAGAGAGAGAGAGAGAGAGAGAGAGAGAGAGAGAGAGAGAGAGAGAAATAAAAACCTAACATAAAGCTTTGCAAATGATACAGGTGAAAGTTCTAGTTCACCAAAAAAAAAAAAAAAAAAAAAAAAGGGAAACATATTGTTCTTTTTTGTCATTGTAACTTGCAGATCACTTGCAGACTCCACCTTCACCCCCCTTCCCACTGCTCCATTCTGCCCTCTTCTGGAAAACAATACAAGAAACCCTAGCGGGTAGGTCTCACTTTTGTCCCTACCAAGTCTGTTAGTGTCCACATCCCACTTCTAATGAAACTTTACCCACAGGGAAATTCCTCTGACTTGATTAGTGACCACTTCCAACCCCAGACTCCAATCCTAATTTTACCCCTGAAAAACAATTACACAGGAAGGTGATGGAGAGGAAAGATTTTATTTATGTACACTGTCCATCAGAAGGCAATGATTCTACAAAGATTTAAGAAAAAATTCCTTAACAAATCAATTGAACAGTCAGGAGGACAAGATAGAGACACTTCCAGACTCCTGGGCATGTGGGGCACAGTCTCAGCTCTGAAGTTCACAGAGGCAGCATGAGGCTCTTCCTGAGTTTTTCTCTGGCTCCTGCCAGTGAGTAGTATATTGAAGGATTTCAAGGTGTATTCTCTCCACATGGCTTGGTTGTCTTTCAGTTCCAGGTTTCTGTCTCATGTAAGCCTCTGTTTTTGGTCATTTTGGGGAGCACCTTTGGCCTCAGAATTCACAAGGGGCAAGCATGTCTGCAATGCTGTGCGTGCTGTAATCATTTGGCTAGTTCAGAGCCCATTGAACCCTTCTCGTGGATGTAGCTACTACTTCCTGAGGACCCGAAAGTCTCCCTGAAGTTTCAGCCACTCTCTCCAAATGTCTTCTCTGTTGGCTGAGGGTCTAGGTTGCACTCCCACTGTGTAGCCTTTGTAGTACTTCTCATACCACTGTCGATATTGCCTCTCCCATTCCTGGTAGCGTTCTTTCTCAAATGGGTCTCTAAAGTCGAAATTCTGCCCATAATAGGCTTTGGAGTCATAATGGGGTGGAACTTCTCTGTATCTATTAAAATACTCATGCTCTGTTTTTCCTTGAGGTATATTGCTTTTAGTGGGAGACTGTCCCCTAAATGCTAGAGGAGATCTTGACCAGAAGTGCTATCTTCTATAGGGAGGTGACCTTGTCCAGGATTGGTGGAAATCATGAGATCTGGACCTGGCATGGTATTTGCAGCTCTTTCCTCTGTCTGGTATTGGAGCTGGGGCAGAAGATGGGTTTCCAGGCTCAGAAGTGGCACAAGAAGCTGGATTTGAAGTTAATGAAGATATAGAGGGAGTTGTGTTAGCTGAGGAAGATGTCACTGGAATCTTCAGAGGATCCTACTGTCTTGATATGGAAGATCTCATCAGAGGCTGCAGGTTCTGCTGGATGAGTGGTCTTGGTGTTGGTGTTGGTGTTGGTGTTGGTGTTGGTGTTGGTGTTGGTGTTGGGTGTGGAGGTAACTGTTTTCGTAGTCTTTTTGTATAGCCAGTTTTATTTTTAAAGTTATTAACAGCCTGCCGTAAAGACTTGTTGGCAACTAAAGCATCAGGAGAAACATCATTTTCATGACATGTTGGACATGTATGTTCATCGGACTCCAGGAGGGCTGTTCTTATACATTCATCACAGTAACTGTTTCCACAGCATGGAATCACAACTGCATCTGTAGGAATGTCTCTGCAGATGAGGCACAGGAGCTCCTCTGGGATAGGATCACCTTCTTCTGAAGATGGGGATGGTTCCTCTGGTAAGAAGGGTGGTTTCTCTTTCTTCCCAATTGCATAGGCCTCTGCATCTATAATCGGTATTGCATATTTTCCAGTGTTGGTAAGCATTGCACCTTTCATGTTAGGATCTTTCACTTTCATCAGAAAACTTGTAGGAATTCCAGTGCTCTTTTTGATCCTAGGACCAGTTGCAAAGTTCTTATCCCCATTTGTTGGGCAATTCTTAATATAATGACCAGGTTTCCCAAAACGAAAGCAGGTGTACGATGGAGGTGGCAGACCTACCAGACTTTTCTTCATGTAATTGATTGGGTTGTATTCATGGCCAGATTGCAACATCATTGCTTTAATTTTGTCTTCCTCAGAAGCATTGGCTTCAGCCAGATTGACAGTCTTTGTAAGCTGGGCCAGAGAAAGAGATGCAGAAGGGTCATCAATTGCTTTTGTAGCTCCCATCACTGGTTCAGTTCGACTTATAACACGTGTCTTGCTTGTAGACTTAACATCTCTGATAGGAATTCTTCTGACTATTACAGATGAATTTTTAGGAATTAGTGCATTAACATCAGTATATTCTTCTTCTGTCTCTGCATTGGTGATCTGCAGATCGCTATAGGCAGCTTTCAGCTTTTCTCTCCCCATAATCTGCTTCTTTAAATCGCAGAGGGAGATATGGAGCCCATCAAAGATGATGGTGCCATAGGTGAGTTTAGAGAAAAATTTATAGTGCACACAGGACATTGTGGCAAAGGATTCTTTGTGCTAGGCACAGTGCTGACCTCTGATGGTTTGCAAATTCTGGAGTCCACTCTTCTGAGTTGGAAGTCACTCTGGTCTCCAAAAGACTAGGATGTGCTCCAGCTAATCTAGTGATGACTGACTATGAATGGAAAATCCAAGAATCCAAAGATTCCCAGTCCCCAAGGCTCAAGGACTCAGCTGGTCTTCAGTAGAAGCTGGAATCCCAAAGTAGTCTCTAATACCACAGAAGGAATACACTTGCTAGCAAGTCCAGAGCAAAAAGCCAGGGTTTCCTTTTTCCAAGTTCCATTTATTTGAGTTATCAGCAGAAGGTGTGGCCCAAATTAAGGGTGTGTCTTCCTATGGCAAGTTCCCGATTAAAGGCGCAGGAGAGAAGACTATGTAGTTAAGATCACTTAGCTGCTCTTCCAGAGGATCTGGCTTCAATTCCCAGCAACCATGTGGCATCTCACAACTGTCTAGAACTCCAATTACAGAGGAATCTGACACCCTCACCCCAGTCATACATACAGACAAAACACCAATGCCCATGAAATAAAAAAAATTAAAAATTTTTTAAAAATTCTACATTAGACATGGATCTTCCTTGTTCAACCAAGTTAAGTGGAAAATCCCTCTCAAGTGCGCTCTCCATTTTTAAATTTTAGTTAGTTTGAGTTGATGTAATCAAGTTGATCATCAAGAATAGCCATCATTGGCATCCTTTGTCAGTTTCATCTGTAAATCAATGTTGAGTCTACCCTGCTACATGAGACTGTCTCAGAAGAGAAAAGGAAAGACAGAAAGGTGGGCATACTGAAAGCTAAAGACATAAATTGACACTACATTGAAATAGGAAAGCTACTAAGGAAATCAAGGGGAAAAGGAAAGACAATGGGCCCCTCCTCATCTGCCTGATTAACTTCTGTCACTCAACAGCTGACATCCAGGGATTTCAGCATAGTTATCTAGGCCATTTGGGGATGAGCCACACACATTCTCTGTTTTGAGGCACATGCCAAACAAGATTTTTAAAAATGGCTGATGACCCCTTGTCTAAGGACATCCCATGTATAAGACAGGTTTGAGTATACACACCTGCAACCTCAGGAGGTGGAGCAAGATCTCAGGCTTTCAAAGTCAGTCTAGGATTCAGGGCACTCTGTCTTAAAAAAAAATGTAAGAAAGGATTGCTTTGACTGCCTTATCTCTGCCTTTGCTCCCTTCTCCAGCTGCAGACTTGCAGAATACACTAATAAAATTTCTTTAGGAACAGAATTCTCTGGATAAGAAAAATAACTCGGGGCTGGCTAGATGGCTCAGCAGCTAAGAGCACTTGCTGTTCTTGCAGAAGACTGAAGGTCACCTCCCAGTGTTCGCATGGTTGTCTACAGGTTCTGTTATACTGGTTTTAAGAGAACTGATCCCATAGATCCATTCTGATTATCGAAGTGATTAGATATTTGTTTAAACCTTGAATATTTTTTTACATGAAGGATTGACTCTACATTAAGTAGATTGATGTTTTACTCAAATGAGGAAGGTTGTTTTGGTACAGGTCAATACTTATTTAAGGATGATCTTAGTAATAACTCCAGATATTAGTGATTGACATCCATATTAATGAAGTCAAGTGTTTTAAATTCTTTATACTGATTGTCAGATAAAAATCAGTCTTGTGACTCTGAAAAGTCTATGAAAACCAAGCTCAGATGTAAAAGTTTTTAAAGAAAGAACCACAAATTGATATCACAGTTAGAGAATGATCATGGAAACCAAGAAATGTTCATAGACATAATTTTGTCAATTAGTTTTTGCCTATATCTTTCTTGTTAATGTAGTTTACTTTAATTATTTTGGTGACTACATCTAGACCATGGTCAAGGCCTAGAATATCATAAATGTGTGACCGTTGGAGGGTGGAATAGAGGGCTGAGAACTGTCTGAGCAAAGCAAATTGAATCAAACTGGGGTGGTGAAATTTTAGATATTCAAGACCTTATTAAATAGATTGATTTTTCCTGAGTATGATTGACTGGTTCTTACAGATTCAACACTTATTTACAGAACAGACTTTAAACTTGAAAGGCTGATTTTATGAAAAATTTAGTCTTTATGAGAAGGATCATCTTTTTTGTAAAGATCCTGAAAGCAAAGAAAGTACAGGCTGAATTTATACAGTGTCATTTCATGCTGTT
Organism: Arvicanthis niloticus; assembly: GCF_011762505.2. Taxonomy (NCBI): domain Eukaryota; kingdom Metazoa; phylum Chordata; class Mammalia; order Rodentia; family Muridae; genus Arvicanthis; species Arvicanthis niloticus. Next base: position 34,129,483 of record NC_047676.1, on the reverse strand, counting down.
TCCTTGGATTCCCACTTTAACTTCACACATTAGGGCATGAAATTCCAGAGAACACTAGTTTTCCTCAGACCCTGCTTGTGTCCATTTTCCAGATGAGCATAGTTTCCCATCAGACACCATCCATCAAAAGGTGAAAGTAAATGTCTTGAGGCAAGATATACTGCATCCTGGAGCAGGGACAAGCATCTCTTTATAACAGAACTCTGCAACAGAACAATGGAGGCCTCCTGGGGCCATGCTTGTGGATGCCAAACTAGGCTGGAGAAGATCAAGGAATCAGGAGTGCTCTAGAACTTTAAAGGCTTCTCTGGATGTAGCACCCTAATATGTTAACTGATGTGTTCTGTGTAACCTACCCATAGCCTACTTTCAATCCTAAGTTCTGTACACATTGTGGGGCACAGTTAAAAGCTCTGAGTTGTCCTTTTCTTTGTTTTCCCTTTGGAAAAATCCTTTACTTTTGAAAATAATTAGACTATAAACATGAGCTTTTCATCTAAAAGTACTTTTAATCCACCTTCCCCCAAAATATTTTAACACATACACACACACACACACACACAGAGAGAGAGAGAGAGAGAGAGAGAGAGAGAGAGAGAGAGAAACACAAAAACACAGAGATTGTAGCACCTTTTTCCTTCCCTCCTTCCTTATTTCCTCTCTTCTTTCCTTCCTCCTTTCCTCCCTCCCTCCCTCCCTCCCTTCCTTCATTCCTCCCTTCCTCCCTCCCTCCCTCCCTCCTTCCCTCCCTTCCATCTTTGTTCCTTTTTATTTGGGATGTCTCTATGAAGAGCAGGGTGTCCTGAAACTCATTATGTAGATCAGGCTGGCTTTTGAACTCACATTTACTAAGTTTGAATCATGGACCACCACACCCACTAAGACTGATTTACCTTTTTATTCTAATGTCTGCTTTGTTTTATTCTTTTTGAGAAATTATGGAAAGCATATACTGAAAGAAGCAGAGAGTAGCTTTGTACTTCTTGCATATAGCCAGTCCCAAGAAGGCTCACATTTAGTCTTTTAAATGACTCTAAAATTACAAACTGAACATTCTCTAGAGTCTGAATGTTACTTTTTTGCCGGGTTGGAAAGAAAGTTTAATATATAGATATTTGAGATATAGATATTAATATATAGATATTTGAAACATCTATTTCCATATTCTATATTTGTAGCCTTGATTTTAAAACTAATATATGCTATTGGCATGTTGTGTGAGATCATATACTCTCCTGGGACCGGAGGTACCAGGCACACTTTTATTACAAAGACACATACATGCATGCAACAAGGCAGTATGCATTCAATAAACAAATAAGTCAGATGAAAACACTCTTGCAGAGCTAGCTGGAGAGGCTCAGGAGTTAGAGTACAAATACCTTTTGCAGAGGACCCAGAATTAGTTCCCATCACACACATGGTGACTCCTACATCTCAGGGAATCTAAAGCACTTTTGTGGGCTCTGTGGGCTCCATGCACACAAATTATGAACCCACATGCATGCAGGAAAAACACTCATACATGTACAATAAGAACAAATGGGTCTCTTTAAAATATAGAATATTCTTGAATTAAAAAAATAGTACACATTAATTATAGTATTTCCTCTAAAGAAAAGGCTTTAATATACTCTAGGTACATTTTGTAAGGACAATGATTTTTAGAATATAACATTTAAAAAGGAAATAACGTTTGAAATGTCAAGTAACAATCTGTTATAAAAGAGTTTTCAGAAAGAAGGGCAACTTTCTATAAAGTATGCAAATATCTCACACTCTCATTACTTCACTTGAGAGATGGCTTACTTCTTTATGTTGTACTTACAGTATTTCTTGGTTTTTTTGAAACTTATTTTAAGGGTTCCCAAAAACTATAAGTTTTCACAAAGTCAAAATTACCTAGGATCATTTTATTGTCTAACTTTATTTATTCTGTTAATTTTTATTTTTCAGTTCATGAATTTCTTTTTCAAGATTCATCCTGATTCATCCCTGAGTCCCCTGTCTCCTATATGAGCTGTGCAGGAGATGTGTCTTAAAGCAAATCGAAGCAGCCTGCTTGGCAGAATCTGATCCCATGGAAAAAACAAAAGCATTGAGAAAGGAAATCAGTTATGCCTTTGGAAATGACCATCAGATTTCAGTCAGGGCCTTCTGACAGCCAAATAGAACTTGTCTGTGTGGGAAAGTCCCATTTAGTAGTGCCCTGAAAATCCATAGGATTGGTCTCTGAAGAAAGAGCAGCCCCACAGGGACCCCTGCTGTGATAAAGTGCCCCCCACCCCTACACCCCCATACACCTCCCCCAACTCCGGAGCTCAGAGGCTACAGATCTAGGAAGACTTTGAATTTCTAGCTCCCTCACTGACCTGGCTCCAGCTGTGGCCCCCAGAAGTGTGGACAAGCAGACAGGAGCATGAACTGTGGACTTGCCCAGGATTGCACGACTCGCCTAAAACTCGGGGTGTACAAGTGAGTCAACCGTGGTGGTCCTATGCTTTCCCTGTTGGTCAAGTGTACTCATGGGCCTTGGCCTCTAGGCAACCAGGGAAAAGACAGCGAGATGGAAAAGAGGAGCTGAGACAGTATGACACTAGAGGCCTGGTCTGTGCAGATCCCGAATGCAATGGAGATTTGTGTTTGCACTGAGTTTGTTGTCTCCCGGAAGATGGAGGGTGGTATCCCAAGTCTTGGCACAATTGCCTGGCTGAAAAAGTCCTTTATGGACAGTAAACAATATGAAATCTCCTTTTTAGAAATGTTGGATGCCTGAGAGGGCAAGGAAACAAACCCAAACCTCAACACCTGCATCGCATCTCCTACATCCCTGCACCTGAGCACAAGGCATTTAGGTCAACACCTTCCAACCCAAGTCCACACAAAATCCCACCTCTGCCTGCATGGCAGAGTCCACTCCTGTCAGCAAAGCGAATGCACAGAGAAACAAAATCACATACGAAGTTTATAACCACCTTCGGGGGCTGGAGAGATGGCTTGGTGGTTAAGCGCACTCACTGCTCTTCCAGAGGTCCTGAGTTCAATTCCCAGCAACCACATGGAGGCTCATAACCATCTGTAATGGGGGATCGGATGCCCTCTTCTGGTGTATCTGAAGACAGCCATAGTATTCTCACATATATAAAAATAAATAAATGTTAAAAAAAAAAATCACCTTCGGATTTCAGCACAGTGCTGCTGACAGTCTCAAAGAACTCTTGGACAAGTCATAGCTACTAGAGAAGGGGTCCAGAGTGTGAGCCCTGAGGTTGCCTCCAACTGCAGTGCTACCACCACAGCTCCCTGTGCTGTAAGAAGTTCCAGGGCTGAGGCCCCAAAACAAAACTGAGGGTCAGCCTATGAAGACTTTCAGCTTCTTGCCAGAACTTCTTGCTTGGCTCTGGCTCCTGCTTTGCCCTCCAACAAAACCATCCTACATGACAGCTGCACATTGCAGGGGCCCAAACTAACTCAAATAAAATAAAGACCCTACTATGAGTTACATCAGATTGGCTCCTGCCTGTTATTTTTGCAGATTAGTAATATCCCTGGAAGTACAGTTCTCTTCCTGCCACTCACCTCCTAAGTGTGTTGTTTCTGTTTTATATACTCTAAAAAACAACTTTTGCCCTTTTCACTTTTCTATTTTGTGGATTTGTGAACACCAGGGTCCAGGTTCCTTTGCTGGCCTTGCCCACCTCTTTCAGGATTATGAATACCACACACAGTATGAGTGCAGAAGGCTGATGTGATCCATCCCAGGGAACACACTGCTGATATCCTTATGTCCCTGAACCTAGAGTAGGAGAGCTGGCTTTTTAGTTCTTGTGTGTGAAGAAGCTGTCTTGGGATTCTGCACCAGGGGCTCCTGGCCTCCTCCAGTACTGCCATGAGCAGATCTTGAGTCCTGGCTATCTGTCCTTGATTTCTCTGACTAAGAAGACCTCTGGTTTGACTCTTCCTCATGAAACTGCTTTCCAGTCATGCTGTTTGCATCCCTGTAAACGTGATTCTGGCTCAAGGCACCCTGGAGCCCAACTATCCCTGCCTGCCTATATCCAGACACAAGAGACTGAAAAATAGAAATGATATGTACATTCAACTCAAACACAGAAGATAGAGAGAAGGGCTGGGAGAGTGAGCATGTGGAGAGGAGATTCCCTGTCCTGAAGCTTCATTTCTACACTTAGCTGTTTTCTCCTAACCATTCCTCTGCTGGGAATACAGGATTAGCATCTGCTCAGGACCAGCTGATCAAAGAACTATTAACAGGATTTCCTAGCAGGACTTGGTGACACGTGACTTTATTTTCAGCACAAGGAAGGCAGAGGCAGGGAGATTTTTGACTTAGTGGCCAGCTTGGTCTACAAAGAGGATTTCACAACAGCTAAGTTTACACAGAGAAACCCTCGCTGTAATGACTATTCTTTCCTGTCAAGCATATTGATTAAATCTTGAACTAGCAAAATTCAAAAATGGAGGACACACCTGCAAGGGACTTTGGTAAATTTGTAGACAGTAATTCCTGTCTATGAGGTAGGAAGGCAGGTGTTTAATGAAGGTCTCTTTGAGCTTGAAAGACACAGGCTTTCAATCTAGAAAGACACATATCTGTGTTATTCTGATTTTGTTTTTGATATGATCCAGGGTTTGTCTATAACACCCATGGTTGTCCTGGAACTCACTTTATAGACCAGGCTGGCTTCAAACTCAGAGATATTCACCTGCCTGATTCCCTCCAATATAGCTGGGATTAAAGGTGTGAGCCACCACACACATACACAGCTGAAGGCACTCATCTTCAATCCAGACATTGACTCTGAAACACACACCTTTAAAATGGGCCACGCCTTCAGCTGGAGCCCTATATAAGAACACTGAGGAAGAAAGTTTTCACTGTGCCTGCTTGCTCTCTGCTAGCTAAGAAGTCTATCACTTCACTGGCACTAGAGTCTTCTTCTCTGTGATTCCATCTTCTACTGAAGACCAGCTGAGACATCCAGCCTCAGGGACTGAGAACTTCTGGATTTCTGGACTTTGCTTCCTATCCATCTGATGTGGAATAAGCTCAACTGCAGCCCGTAAGTCATTCTAATAAATCAGCTTTCAGGAAAGAAAGGGAGAGTGAGAGATCATTGTATTTGATCTTTACTCTCTATACAGGCTCCCCAAATAGATTTTCTGGCCCATTAGCACTTTCCCCATTGCCCGTCTAATCAGCCCCCTATAATGTTTAACTCCAGACAATTGCTTCCAGAGTGATAGCATCTTACTTTGAGAAGCTTCATTAATTTTTTGTTTGCTTATTTTGTTTTTTGAGACTAGGTTTTCTTGTGTTGTTCTAGCTGTCCTGAAACTAGTTCTGACAACCAGGCTGGCCTTGAGCTCAGAGATCCACCTGCCTCTGCTTCTGTGCCTGACATGCTTGTTTTTCTCAGGTTCTGAGATGAAAGGCTTTTGGCACCAGACTGGGCAGAATCTTGCCTCCTTAGACAATGCAAATAGATTCTAGGATTGGCTGTTTAAATCCCAGCTTCTCATAATGCAATGGCTGGAAGGGTTCAAGAAGTATAGAGTATAATTAACTAACTGGAGACTTCTATGAATCAAAAGCTCAAGGACTTGCCCTCAGCCTTCCATGGACAAAGCCAAGGAGATGATGCGGTTCTGTCCCAGTTCTGTCAAGGATCCATCAAATTCTGAAGAGCACATACTGCAGAGTGCACAAGTGTTGCCAGCACTGAGTCCACAATGTTCCATGTCTGAGCCACATTGTTTCTGTGGAGAGCCAAGCCAATGCTACGAAGATGACTGGATCGTTGATTGGGAACCATACTACCTACCCTGTGTATTGGAGAGCTGGGACTGCCTAAGATACCGTCCCAGATTGAAGTATGCCATGAAGAGGGGCACAGAAGTCTTCCAGAGTGAGAGTCACATGGAGCCACAGGTGTCCCCAGGAGATGTGAACAAAGACAAAGATACAGAAGAGCCAGACCAACCCTCACCAAGCTTGCTCGGGGAGAAAGGGCTGGACCTTGAGACCTGTGTTGGTGGAGACTGCCCTGACCAGGATCCTGCATCTGACAGTCCCAGATGCCAAGGGTGCTGGGCATGGCTTCAAAGGACTTTTGGCTAGAAGAAGTGAAAAGGCCACCTAGAACTCTGTTTGGAGCCCATGAGCCCTGATGCCTGCTAAAACTTGCAATTAGGGGATCTTCAGTCAGCTCCTGCTACTAAAGCAAAGACACACCCAAAGGCAGCTGTATCTGCAGCCATCTGATTTTTGTTTGTTGGTTGCTTGGTTGGTTTACAGCTTTTAAAATAAAAATGTTAAAAAGCAAATTAAATTTGTGTTCTTCTCGAAATGGCCCAAGGGAAAAGATAAAGGGTGGAGTGGACACAGAAAAGGATACATTCTTTTCTTATTGTTGGTTACAGGAATAACTGGTGGTTTGCATTAAAGGAAGTCCTCAAGGGACCTTAGGCATCCTGGTTCTCCTGTGTGCTGGGCCATAAGATAGTCAGCACACAGGGAGCAATCTTGAGCACTTTGGGAAACAACTGCTCTACCAAGCTGCTCCTCCACCCCCCGCCCAATTAATCTAGGGACCACCTGCAACTTTCACTTACCCCTACGATTCTCCCGGTGTCAGGAGTGCCTGGCTAGCTCATGTGCAGCCCTCCAAACACATCTACCTTTGTCTCAGGGGAAACTCGGATGTCCTGGGTCCTTCAGGTGCATACAATATCCCAGGGGTATTTGTTTGTTCGTTCGTTTGTTTGTTTTTTCTTTAAGACACTAGTTCCCAGTAACATAGCTGTTCTGGACTCTCTATGTACAGTACACTAGACTAGTCCTGGACTCAGATTCACTTTGCCTTGACTCTCTATTATGTGGATTTGAGGCCTGTGCAACCACCTCTGTACAGGAGAGTCTTTCTAATTTTTAGCAATTTCCAGAACAAATTTCTGCATCACATGTGAACTCACCTGCAGAAACAGGACTGCCTAAGTTGGAAGGTCATGGCAGTGCTGGCCCTGACACAAAAAACCCAGCCACTTGGCCTTGAGAGGGTGTCTTTTATGTGCTTCTAGTCTTGGAAGAGTTTGAATTTTATAAGCCTTAGTTCAGCTGTTGGTCTTCCTGAAAGTTTAACCTCTCTATAGGAAATGGATCTGAGGTAGGCATGTTCACTCAGGCAGGTAGATCCCTGTGAGTTCCAGGCCAGCCTGATTTACACACAGAATTCTAGGACAAACAGGGTTATATAGTGAGAAGAACAAATAAATGAAGGAAGAGAGGGAGAGAGGGAATTTTCTCTGCCTCCAAAGCCCGGGGGTCAGACCCCACTGCCTCTTGTGGGTCATGGGTCTTGACCTCAGCATGTTGATCAAAATATACCTCTTGCTGACTGCATCAAGTTCGGTGTCTTGTGAGTTAATGGGTGTCCTCAAATTCCTGAGGCTTGGATGAGGTCCTCCCTTCGTGGGGACCTTACAGAAGCAGTCATTAAAAGTCTCCCCACCAAAAATGTTCGGGACCAGATGGTTTTAGTGCAGAATTCTATCAAACCTTCCTGGAAGACCTAATACCAATTCACTTCAAACTATTCCACAGACTAGAAACAGAAGGAACACTACCCAATCCCTTCTATGAAGCTACAATTATGCTCATACCAAAACCTCACAAAGACCCAACAAAGAAAGAGAACTACAAACCAATCTTTCTTATGAATATTGATGCAAAAATTCTCAATAAACTTCTCGAAAACTAAATCCAAGAATACATCAAAATAATCATCCATCATGATCAAGTAGGCTTTATCCCAGGAATGCAGGGATGGTTCAATATTCAGAAATCCATCAATGTAATCCACTACATAAACAAACTCAAAGAAAAAAAAAAAACACCTGATCATCTCACTAGATGCTGAGAAAGCATTTGACAAAATTCAACATCCCTTCATGTTAAAAGTCTTGAAAAGATCAGGAATTCAAGGCCCATACCTAAACATAGTAAAAGCAATATACAGCAAGACAGTAGCCAACATCAAACTAAATGGAGAGAAACTAAGCTCAGGGACTAGACAAGGCTGCCCACTCTCACCCTACCTATTCAATATAGTACTGGAATTCCTAGCCAAAGCAATTAGACAACAAAAGGAAGTCAAAGGGGATACAAATAGGAAAGGAAGAAGTCAAAATTTCACTATTTGCAGATGATGTGATAGTATACTTAAGTGACCCTAAAACTTCCACCAGAGAACTCCTAAATCGGATAAACAACTTCAATAATGTGGCTGGATATAAAGTCAACTCAAACAATCAGTAGCCTTCTTCTAGTCAAAGAATAAACAGGCTGAGATAGAAATTAGGGAAATGACACCCTTCACAATAGTCACAAATAATATAAAATATCTTGGAGTGGATCCAACCAAGTACCTGAAAGATCTGTATGTCAAGAACTTCAAATCTCTGAAGAAAAAAATCAAAAAAATTTCAGAAGATGGAAAGGTCTCCCATGCTCCTGGATTGGTAGGATTAATTTAGTAAAAATGGCCATCTTGCCAAAAGCAATCTACAGATTTAATGCAATCCCCATGAAAATTTCAAGTCAATTCTTCATAGAAATAGAAAGAGCAATTTGCAAATTCATTTGGGATAACAAAAACCCCAGGATAGCCAGAACTATTCTCAACAATAAAAGAACTTCTGGGGGAATCACCATCCCTGACCTCAAACTGTACTGCAGAGCAAGAGTGATAAAAACTGCATGGTATTGGTACAGAGACAGGCAGGAAGATCAATGGAATAGAATTGAAGATCCAGAAATGAACCTACACACCTCTGGTCACTTGATCTTTGAGAAAGGAGCTAAAACCATCCAGTGGAAAAAGGACAGCATTTTCAACAAATGGTTCTGGTTCAACGGGAGGTCAGCATGTAGAAGAATGCAACTTAATCCATTCTTATCCCCTTGTACAAAGCTAAAGTCCAAGTGGATAAAGGACCTTTACATAAAACCAGATGCACTGAAACTAATAGAAGAGAAGGTGGGGAAGACCCTCGAATACCTAGGCACATGGGGAAAAGTTCCTGAACAGAACACCAATGGCTTATGCTCTAAGATCAAGAATTGAAAAATGGGACCTCATAAAATTGCAAAGCTTCTGTAAAGCAAAGGACACTGTCAACATGACAAAACGGCAACCAACAGATTGGGAAAAGATCATTACCAATCCTACATCACATTTAGGGCTAATATCCAATATATACAAAGAACTCAAGAAATTAAACTCCAGACAACCAAATAAACGTATTAAAAAATGGGGTTCAGAGATAAACAAAGAATTCTCAGCTGAGGAAACTCGAATGGCCAAGAAGCACCTTAAGAAATACTCAACATCCTTAGTCATCAGGGAAATGCAAATCAAAACAACCCTGAGATACCACCTCACATCAGTCAGAATGGCTAAGATCAAAAATTCAGGTGATAGTAGATGCTGTCGAGGATGTGGAGAAAGAGAAACACTCCTCCATTGTTGGTGGGATTGCAAGCTGGTACAACCACTCTGGAAATCAGTCTGGCAGTTCCTCAGAAAATTGGACATAGCATTACCTGAGGACCCATCTGTACAAAGCCTGGGCATATACCCAAAAGATGCTCCAACATATAGCAAGGACATATGCTCCGCTATGTTCATAGCACCCTTATTTATAATAGCCAGAAGCTGGAAAGAACCCAGATGTCCTTCAACAGAGGAATGGATACAAAAAAAAAAAAAAAACTGGTACATTTACACAATGGAATATTATTCAGCTATTAAAAATAATGAATTTGAGAAATTCTTAGATAAATGGATGGAACTAGAAAATATCATCCTGAGAGAGGTAACCCAATCACAAAAGAACACACATGGTATTTACTCACTGATAAGTGGATATTAGCCCAAAAGCTTGAAATAGTGAAGATTCAACTCAGAGACCACAGAAAGCTCATGAAAAGGAAGAAGGAAGACCAAGTGTGGATACCTCAGTCCTACTTAGAAGGAGTAACAAAATACTCAAGGGAGCAAATATAGAGACAAAGTGTGGGACAGAAACTGAAGGAGGGGCCGTCTGGAGACCATTCCACCTGGGTATCCATCCCATGTGCAGTCACCAAAGGTAGACACTGATGTGGATGTCAGGAAGTACATGCTGACAAGAGCCTCATATAGCTGACTCCTTAAAGGTCTGCGAGAGTCTGACATATTCAGAGGCAGAGACTCACAGCTAACCACTGATCTGATCAAGGGTTTCCCAATGGAGGAGTTAGAGAGAAGACTGAAGGAGCTGAAACTGTTTGTGGCCCCATGAGGAGAGCAACAATACCAACCAACCAGAGCTCCCCAGGGTCTAAACCACCAGCCTGGGAACACATAGAGAGGGACCCATGGCTCCATCTGTATAAGTAGGGAGGATGGCCTTGTGGGTCATGGGTGGTAGAGGACATCCTTGATCCCATGAAGGATCCTGAAACCTGGTGTTCACAAATCCACAAAATAGAAAAGAAGTGAAAAAGGCAAAAGTTGTTTCTTAGCGTATATAAAACAGAAACCACACACCAAGGAGAAGAGGAGCAAGAAGAGAACTGTGCTGCCAGGGATGTTAGTAATCTCCAAAAATAACAGACAGCAGCCAATCTGATGTAACTCATAGTAGGGTCTTTATTTTATTTGAGTTAGCTTGGGCCCTTGCAATGAGCTGCTGTCATGCAGGAAGGTTTCTTTTGTTGGAGGGCAAAGCAGGAGCCAGAGCCAAGGAAGAAGTGCTGGAAAGAAGCCAAAAGTCTCCACAGGCAGACCCTCAGTTCTGTTTTGGAGTCTCAGCCCTGGGACTTCTTACAGCACAGGGTGCTGTGGTGCTGGCATTCCAGTTGCTGGCAACCTCAGGGCTCACACACTGGACCCCTTCTCTAGTAGCTGTGACTTGTCTGCGAGTTCTTCGAGGCTGTCAGCAGGTGAACTTGGTACATGATTTTGTTTCTCCGTGCATTGCTGACAGGAGTGGACTCTGCCAGGCAGGCAGAGGTGGGATTTTGTGTGGATTGAGGCTTGGAAGGTGTGTTCTTAAATGCTGACCAAAATGCCTTGCGCTCAGGTACAAGGATGTAGGAGATGCCATGCAGGTGTTGAGGTTTCAGGTTTGTTTTCTTTTGCCCTCTGGGGATTCCAACGTTTTTAAAAACCAGATTTCATATTGTTTTCTGTCCATAAATAACCTTTTCAGCCAGGCAATTTTGCCAAGACTTGGGACACCCTCCATTCTCCAGGAGACAACAAACTCAGTGCAAACAGAAATCTTCATCGCAGCTGCTTTCCTTTCTGTTCCACTAAGGTTTTCAGGATCTGCACAGACCAGAGCTCTAGTGTCATTCTGTCTCAGCTCCTCTTTTCCATCTTGCTGTCACTTCCCAGGTTGCCTAGAGGCCAAGGCCCAAGACTACACTTGACAGACAGGGAAAACACAGGACCACCCCGGGTGACTCACTCACACACCCCGAGTTTTAGGTGACTCCTGCAATCCTGGGCAAGTCCATAGTTCATGCTCCTGTCTGCTTGTCCACACTTGTAGGGGCCACAGCTGGAGCCAGGTCAATGAAGGAGCTAGAAGCTCAAAGTCTTCCTAGATCTGCAGCTGTGCCTCTGAGCTTGGCAGGCCACTTCTTCCCAGCAGGGGTCGCTGTGGGGCTGCTCTTCCCCCAGAGACCAATTTGTTTTAGGGTGCTACATCTAGAGGAGCCTTGACATTCTAGAGCACTCCTGATCCCTTGATCTTCTCCAGCCTAGTTTGGCATCTACAAGCATGGCCCCAGGAGGCCTCCATTGTTCTGTTGCAGAGTACTATTATCAAGAGATGCTTGTCCCTGCTCCAGAATGCAGCATATTGTCTCAAGACATTTACTTTCACCTGTTGATGGTGTCTGCTGGGAAACTATGCTCCTCTGGAAAATGGACACAACCAGGGTCTGAGGAAAACTAGTGTTCTCTGGAAATTCATGCCCTAATGTGTGAAGTTAAAGTGGTAAGCCAAGGAAACAGCTGAGATGACACTGTATAAATTCAGCCTTCACTTCCTTTGCTTTCATGATCTAACAAAAAAGATGATCCTTCTCATGAAGCCTAAATTTTTCATAAAATCAGCCTTTCAAGTTTAAAGTCTGTTCTGTAAATAGATGTTGAATCTGTAACAACCAGTCAATCATACTCAGAAAAAACTCAATCTATTTAATGAGGTCATAAATATTTAAGGTTTTACCACCCCAGTTTGATTCCATTTGCTTTGCCCAGATAGTTCTCAGCCCTCTATTCCACCCTTCAATGTTCACACATTTATGATTTCCTGGGCCTTGACCATGGTCTAGATGTAGTCACCAAAATAATTAAAGTAAACTACATTAATAAGAAACATATAGGCAAAAACTAATGGACAAAATTATGTCTATGAACATTTCATGGTTTCCATGATCATTATGTAACTTTGATATCAATTTGTGGTTCTTTCTTGAAAACCTTTGTACCTCTGAGCTTGGTTTTCATAGACTTTTCAGAGTCACAAGACTGATCTTTATCTGGTCATCAATATACAGGATTTAAAACACTTACTTGACTTCATTAATTATGATGACTTCATTAATATGGATGTCAATCACTGATATCTGGAGTTATTACTAAGATCATCCTTAAATCACTATTGACTTGTACCAAAACAACCCTCTTCATTTGAGCAAAACATGAATTTACTTAATGTAGAGTCAGTCCTTTATGTAAAATAATGTTCAAGCTTTAAACAAAAATCTAATCAGTTTGATAATCAGAATGGATCCAGATGAACAGTTCTCCTGAACCTAGTATAACAGAACCTGTAGCTTCCCATGTGAGCTCAAGGAGGTGACCTTTGGTCTTCTGCAAGAACAGTAAGTGCTCTTAGGTGCTGAGCTATTTATCCAGTCCCCAGTCATTTTGCTTATCCAAAGAATTCTGTTCTTGAAGAGGTTTTACTAGTGTATTGTGCAAGTCTGCAACTAGAGAAGGGAACAAAGGCAGAGATAAGGCAGGCAGTCAAAGCAATACTTTCATTCTTTTTTTTTCTTTGTGGGGAGCTGACAGAAAGCAGCTATCATTCTTGCAGCCATCTTGAGCCATATACCATGACCAGAGACTTGATTACATTAGGCTACAACAACTGAGCACACTGTGATAACACCTTGTTTTAGATTCCCAGGATATTCCCTTGGGTGTGTGAGACTTAAAGGTGTGTGACTTAAGGGTGTGACTTAGAGATCACATTTAGAGACAAGACCCAAGGGCATGATTTAAAGGTGTGACTTAGAGGCATGGCTTAGAAGTGAGACATATAAAAGGCAAGAAACACTAGGAACAGAGAATCAGACACTTCAGAGAGTACAATTTGGAGTAGGAATTAAGCATTAGGACAGTACAACTTAGAGTACAACTTGGAGTAGGAATTAGGCATTGAGGAAGAAGACACTAGGAACTTGGAGGCACTAGGGACTAGGAACTAGGGACTAGGAACTAGGGACTAGGAACTCAAGACTTGGGACTTGGACTAGAAAGAGAGACTGAAGAATAAACGGGATTGAATCACACTCTGTCTGGTCTCCATTCTTCACGTCTACCCTCACTCTCTCTTGCTGAACCCCAACCCGAAGACTTGAGCAGCATGGGGCAGTGCAGGCTCTAACAATTTAGCCCCAAGGCTTTTGGCAGTGCAGGTTCCAACACTGACAGAATGGTCGGAGACATTTTGACCCCCAAACGTGGGGTAGTACACTTCTCAACATTTTTGAAGCCCAAGAGTGAAGCAGCTCAGGCTGCAACATTTCTTTCTTTCTTTCTTTCTTTCTTTCTTTCTTTCTTTCTTTCTTTCCTTCTTTCTTTGTTTTTTTTCTTTCTTTCTTTTAGACAGAGTGTCCTGAAGCCCAGACTGACTTTGAAAGCCTGATCCCCCTGCCTCCACCTCCTGAGGTTGCAGGTATATACACTCACACCTTTCTTATACATGGGATGTCCTTAAACCAGGGATCATCAGCCATTTTTAAAAATCTTGTTTGGGATGTGCCTCAAAACAGAATGGGTGCAACTCATACCCAAGTGGACTAGATAACTATGCTGAAATCCCTGGATGTCAGCTGCTGAGTGACAGAAGTCAATCAGGACAATGAGGAGGGGCCCACTGTCTTTCCTTTTCCCCTTGATTTCCTTAGTAGCTTTCCTATTTCAATGTAGTGTCAATTTATGTCTTTACCTTTCAGTATGCCCACCTTTCTGTCTTTCCTTTTCTCTTCTGAGACAGTCTCATGTAGCAGGGTAGACTCTACTTTGCTATATAGCTGGAGCTGACAAAGGATGCCAATGATGGCTATTCTTGACTATCAACTTGATTACATCAACTCTAACTAAAATTTAAAAATGGAGAGCACACTTGGGAGGGATTTTCCACTTAACTTGATTGAACAAGGAAGATCCATGTCAAATGTGGAATTTTTATTTTTAATTTTTCATTTTATTTATTTCATGGGCATTGGTGTTTTGTCTGTATGTATGTCTGGGGTGAGGGTGTCAGATTCCTCTGTAATTGGAGTTCTAGACAGTTGCGAGATGCCACATGGTTGCTGGGAATTGAAGCCAGATCCTCTGGAAGAGCAGCCAAGTGATCTTAACTACATAGTCTTCTCTCCTGCGCCTTTAATCTGGAACTTGCGGTAGGAAGACACACCCTTAATTTGGGCCACACCTTCTGCTGATAACTCAGATAAATAAAACTTGGAAAAAGAAAACCCTGGCTTTTTGCTCTGGACTTGCTAGCAAGTGTATTCCTTCTGTGGCATTAGAGACTACTTTGGGATTCCAGCTTCTACTGAAGACCAGCTGAGTCATTGAGGCTTGGGGACTGAGAATCTTTGGATTCTTGGATTTTCCATTCATAGTCAGACATCATTAGATTAGCTGGAGCACATCCTAGTCTTTTGGAGACCAGAGTGACTTCCAACTCAGAAGACTGGACTTGAGAATTTGCAAACCATCAGGGGTCAGCACAGTGCCTAGCACAAGGAATCCTTTGGCACAATGTCCTGTGTGCACTATAAATTTTTCTCTAAACTCACCTATTGCACCATCACCTTTGATGGGCTCCATATCTCCCTCTGCGATTTAAAGAAGCAGATTATGGGGAGAGAAAAGCTGAAAGCTACCTACAGTGATCTGCAGATCACCAATGCAGAGACAGAAGAATATACTGATGTTAATGCACTAATTCCTAAAAATTCATCTGTAATAGTCAGAAGAATTCCTGTCGGAGGTGTTAAGTCTACAAGCAAGACACGTGTTATAAGTCAAACTAGACCAGTGATGGGAACTACAAAAGCAGTTGGTGACTCTTCTGCATCTCTTTCTCTGGCCCAGCTTACAAAGACTGTCAATCTGGCTGAAGCCAATGCTTCTGAGGAAGACAAAATTAAAGCAATGATGTTGCAATCTGGCCATGAATACAACCCAATCAATTACATGAAGAAAAGTCTGGTAGGTCTGCCACCTCCATCGTACACCTGTTTTCGTTTTGGGAAACCTGGTCATTATATTAAGAATTGCCCAACAAATGGGGATAAGAACTTTGCAACTGGTCCTAGCATCAAAAAGAGCACTGGAATTCCTACAAGTTTTATGATGGAAGTGAAAGATCCTAACATGAAAGGTGCAATGCTCACCAACAGTGGAAAATATGCAATACCGATTATAGATGCAGAGGCCTATGCAATTGGGAAGAAAGAGAAACCACCCTTCTTACCAGAGGAACCATCCCCATCTTCAGAAGAAGGTGATCCTATCCCAGAGGAGCTCTTGTGCCTCATCTGCAAAGACATTCCTACAGATGCAGTTGTGATTCCATGCTGTGGAAACAGTTACTGTGATGAATGTATAAGAACAGCCCTCCTGGAGTCCGATGAACATACATGTCCAACATGTCATGAAAATGATGTTTCTCCTGATGCTTTAGTTGCCAACAAGTCTTTACGGCAGGCTGTTAATAACTTTAAAAATAAAACTGGCTATACAAAAAGACTACGAAAACAGTTACCTCCACACCCAACACCAACACCAACACCAACACCAACACCAACACCAACACCAACACCAACACCAACACCAACACCAAGACCACTCATTCAGCAGAACCTGCAGCCTCTGATGAGATCTTCCATATCAATACAGCAGGATCCTTTGAAGATTCCAGTGACATCTTCAGCTAACCCAACTCCTTCTATATCTTCATTAACGTCAAATCCATCTTCCTTGGCCCCTTATGTGCATGGAAACCCATCTTCTGCCCCAGCTCCAATACCAGGCAGAGGCAAGAGCTGGAAATTCGGTTCCAGGTCCAGATTTCATGAATTCCACCAATCTAGGTCAAGGTCAACTCCCTATAGACTATATCACTCCTGATCCAGATCTCCTCAAGCATTTAGGGGACAGTCTCCCACTAAACACAATATACCTCAAGGAGAAACAGAATGTGAGTATTTTCATAGATACAGTGAAGGTCTACCCCCTTATGACACCAAAGCCTATTATGGGCAGAGTGTTGACTTTAGAGACCCATTTGAGAAAGAATGCTACCAGGAATGGGAGAGGTAATATGGACAGTGGTATGAGAAGTACTACAAAGGGTACACAGTGGAAGTGCAGTCAAGACCCTTGGCCAACAGAGAAGACATTTGGAGACAGTGGCTGAAACTTCAGGAGACTTTGGGGTCCTCAAGAAGTAGAAGCTACATCCACAAGAAGGGTTCAATGGGCTCTGAACCAGCCAAGAGATGACAGCACACAGCTTTGCAGACATGCTTGCCCCTGGTGAATTCTGGAAAGACATCCAAGCAATGTGGAGAGAATACACCTTGAAATCCTTCAATATACTACTCACTGGCAGGAGCCAGAGAAAAACTCAGGAAGAGCCTCATGCTGCCTCTGTGAACTTCAGAGCTGGGACTGTGCCCCACATGACCAGGAGTCTGGAAGTCTATCTTGTCCTCCTGACTGTTCAATTGATTTGTTAAGGAATATTTTCTTAAGTCTATGTAGAATGATTGCCTTCTGATGGACAGTGTACATAATTAAAATCTTTCCTCTCCACCACCTTCCTGTGTAAGTGTTTTTCAGGGGTAAAATCAGGACTGGAGTCTGGGGTTGGAAGTGGTCACTAATCAAGTCAGAGGAATTTCCCTGCAGGTGGAGTTTCACTAGAAGTGGGATGTGGACACTAACAGGCTTGGTAGGGACACAAGCATGGCCCACCCACCTGGGTTTCTTGTATTGATTTCCAGAAGAGGGCAGAGTGGAGCAGTGGGAAAGGGGGTGAAGGTGGAGTCTGCAAGTGATCTGCAGGTTACAATGACAAAAAGGAACAATATGTTTCCAGGGTTTTTTGTGAACTAGAACTTTCAACTGTATCATTTGCAAAGCTCTTTTTTTGGTTTTTATTTCTCTCTCTCTCTCTCTCTCTCTCTCTCTCTCTCTCTCTCTCTCTTTCTCTCTGTCTCTCTCTCTTATTGCTCTATGGTTTCAATGCTAGATCTTGGCAGTGTAGCCAATATCTGGTAACTTTTATTCTGTTTTGCAATTTTGAGATTACTGTTTATTAAGAACATGTTTCTACTCTTTTCTCTTTCCAAACCCTCCCATGCATACATCTCAGCTCTCTTTTAAATTCCTAGCCAATTTGTTCTTTAATTGCTATTGCATGAATATTTTTATTTATACAGATATTAGTAAGTATAACCTAAATGTTTTTAAATTTTATACTGCGTGGGGAGCCGAAAGAAGGTGGCTATCACCCTAGCAGCCATTTGAGCCATATACCCTGAGAAGAGACTGGATTTCATCAGCCTACAACAGCTGAGCACACTCTGATAACATCAGAAGAAGGGAGGGGCTGATGGGGAGAAAGAGATGCTAAGTTGGGTGGAGGGGAGTCCATGAACTGTGAGAGGACCTGAGGGGGACACTCTGGGGGCACTGCGTTCTGTAGCAGCACCTGGTCCTTGTTTTGATGCAACATTGTCTTGAATCCAGGTGGGAAGCAGATGGGGTGACAAGACTAGTGGTTAGAGACCTAACAGTCACTGTGTGGATCTCTGAAGCCAGCTTTGGCTGGTGCTTAAGACTGCCTTCTGTGCACCGTGTGGCTGCAGCAGCCTGGTTCTGCTGCAGGCATCAGCAGCAGGCCAAGGGGATAAGTGGCCTCTTCTACCTGGCTGTGGCGTGCTCAGTCCAGAGCCTGGCTGCATCTAATCTTGGCTCCTCACGTTTCCTCAGCCATTGGATGGGGATGTATGGAGATGGAGAATGAGAGCTGTCCCTGGGGAGCTGAGGGACAACTGCAACTCTCTGGGTGGAATCAGGAGAAAGGCACAGTCTGTAGGACCTGCAGAGAAAAAGACAGAGGTCAAAATGTTGGGATCATTGGTCCACTTCTGGATTCTGCGTCAGGTGCTCATTTCCAGTGTGAACTCAAGACCCTCAATGTGAGGTCTTTGGATGTAGTTCAGCTGGTACATTGTTTGCCTAGCATGCATGAATTCCTGGGTATGACCTCCAACAACACATAAGGGTGGCATGCTGGCACAAGCCTGTAATCCCTGTGGGGATATAAGGAGCTTGAGGCTAGCCTGGGTTCCATGAGTCTGTCTCAAAACTTCAAAGACTAGCAGTTTGTCACCTTTGAGGTCAGAAAAACTGGCAAGGTGCTGTAGAGCAGGTTAGAAAAGTGGAGATTATGGCCTGAAAGAAGGAGAGACTGAGGGGAAATGAGCAGCAAAGTGCATTGAGGGCCAAAATGGTGAAAGGACTGGAGAGGAATGTGCAGTGCTTTACCACTGTGCATGCTTTCCACTGTTTCTAAAGACACTTCACCAAATAGGAGACCTGGAAGAGAAAGCAGAGTCACAAAACAGTCTATCTACCCTCCTCCCACCCCCACACTCTGACGCCTAAACTGACTCTGACCCAGTATTCCAGTCTGAGCTGTGCCCTCAGTCTTTTTTGCTGGTACACAGAGCTCTTCTGTAGTATAGGGTTTTGTCCTAATCCTGATACACAGATTTTGTAACCATCCTGGTTTCCTGGCTTGCTGGTTCCCCTGGCCTCTTGTCACCCTCAACACCTCAACCCTCAATCCTTCTCCCTCAGCCTGGCCTTGGCTGAGAAGGATTATCAGAGCCAGTGGCAGCAACAGTAGGGCCAGCTAGTAAAAGGCTCCAAAAGACTGAGGCTTTGCCTAAGGGGCAAAGCCCCGGTGGGAGCTGAGGGGCTCCTTCCCTGAAAGCAGCTCTCACTCTCTGGCATCAAAAGCCTATGTCACAGAGGTCAGATAATGACATCATATATTCTGCCTTCTCCTCACCCTCAATGCTCTAAGTGTTTCTCGGTGACATGCAAAGGCTGTTTTGGTCAAAATTTTCAGATGGAATTGTTTGATGTACACCCACAAACCTAGCTCTGCTTGTCTGCTCTTAACATGTACAGCTCTCATCAATCTCCAGGAGGCAGGGCTGAGCCTTGCAACTTCTTCATTGGCTGCTGTCTGAGGGAAGTAACTGCTCCATACCCTTTCATCTTTGGAATATTACTGTATATTTTAATAGCTACTTCAAAAGATTTTGTTTATTTAGATGTATGTCGCATGCTTGCATGTGCACTGGAAGGCCTGAAGAGGATTGGATCACCTAGAGCTAGAGTTTTAGACACTTGTGAGTTGCCTGATATGAGTGCTAGGATCTGAATTCCAGGCCTCACAAGCAGCAAGTGCTTTTAACCACTGAACACCTTTTCAGCCCTTTAGTTGTTTTCTTTTTTAAAACGTTTTATTAAATGGTTTATTTTCTAATTTTATGTGTATTGGTGTTTCACCTGTATAAATATATGAGAGTGTGTCTCAGGGTTTCTATTGCTGTGACTACCATGACCAAAAACATGTTGGGGAGGAAAGTTTTTATTTGGCTTATACATCCAGATCATAGTCCATCACTGAAAGAAGTCAGGGCAGGAACTGAAGCAGGAATGAAAGGAGGAGCTGATACAGATGCTGTAGAGGGATACTGCTTACTGGCTTGCTACATATGGCTTGCTCAGCCTGCTTTCTTATAGAATTCAGGACCACCAGCCCAGGGGTAGCACCACCCACCATGGGCTAGGCTCTCCCCCATCAATCTCTAATTGAGAAA
Source organism: Arvicanthis niloticus (assembly GCF_011762505.2). Taxonomy (NCBI): domain Eukaryota; kingdom Metazoa; phylum Chordata; class Mammalia; order Rodentia; family Muridae; genus Arvicanthis; species Arvicanthis niloticus. The sequence goes on along the minus strand of NC_047676.1, from coordinate 34,109,199 downwards.
ATGCCTTACAGTTAGAGCTGATGGAAACATTTCCTCAACTGAGGTTCCTTTCTCTCTGATGACTCTAGCTTGTGTCAAAATTTTTTGACACACAAAATCAGCCAGTACAGGGCATCACATCCCTTGGAACTGGAGTCATAGACAGTTGTGGGCCAGCTTGTGGGCTCTGGGAATTGAGTGCTCTGGAGGAACAGTTAATGTCTTAACCACTGCATTCTCTCTACAGAAAGTGAGAAGTTTCCTATGAAAGCTATGTAAGGGGAGAAGTGGAAAGGTCCTAAGTGGAGAAAAGAAAACTTCTATCAGGAAAAGGGAAAAGTTCTATTCTATATGCTACTCTAAGTGGGGATAGGCAAAAATTGTATTCTATGTCTCCATTGTATCTGCCTCTCATCTCTTTGTCCTCAGTGCTTATGCATCTTTCAGAATGCATGATCACATGTTGCAGGGTTCATCACAAGTTAACACCAAGGGTCAAATCATGGGATGAGGTGGAGGTTTGCAACAGAGAATGTTTACATGCATGTCCATTGGGAGTGATTGTCTGGATAAACATCCATCACCTGTCAGCACCATGGGTTCACTGAAGGTTTCAGGCTATAACTAAGTTATTAGTGAAGTTTGGTATAGATAGGCCCAGGCAATATTTTATCTTCTGTTCTAGCATCTATAGTAAATCATTGGTTCCCTTTTAATGACCTTTGGCTAATTGTTTTACAACCTCTTAGAATGTGCTTTGAGTAGGGAAAACTCCGGTTACTATCTAAGAGCAATTAACTGATGACACTTGGTTGAGTGGCAGAGTTCTCATTGTAGTTTTCACTATCAGTGAAAGGTCTAATAGCAATCCAGTTATAAAAGAGCTTAATAATCTTTGATAAATTTTAGGAATTCTTATAGGATCATTATTAAGATGTAGGAAGTCATCTATTTGTCTATATAGCATAACCACAAGATAGTACATCTTTATGGATCTGCAGAGATCTGCTCTGTGCTTAGTGATTGTTACATATGTTTAATCATAATACTGTGAGACAATAATTTGGTGTTTTTAGAGCGTGTACAATTCAAATTGCAAAAACTTGTTCTCAGTGTCCTCAATTTTTTTCATAATGGTGTTAATACTTGAGGACTTATACCTAATCAATTATGACAAGTGGATCTTACTCATTTATGATTTTGGAAAATTAAAACATGAACATGTGACTTGACACCTTTTCAGACTTTCTAGTTGCAACTGCTTTAACGGGAGAAACAATTAAAAATGTAATTAGTTATTGCCTACATTATCTTTCTTGCTTAAGATAGATGGAACTGGCTATTGCAGTCAGACATTTGAGATGTTTTGTTGACAATAATATTACCCGTATTATTGGGATTTTTTATAATCATCAAAGACAAGGTATTGTGAAACAGATATTATGGAACTTTAAAATAGTATCTTCATAACTCTCTTGAGTGTGGGAGGAGTAGCTACTGGTGCTTCTGCCCTGGTTTTACAAGGAACTCTGAAAAACTGGCTTTTTGTTTTAAAAACAAAAGAGGGGGAGCTATACACCCAGAAGGGGTCCCCTAGAAGTGTTTTTCATCATGCCTTGTTTGTTGTCAATTTTCTGAATCTGCTACTGATTGCCTCTGGTACCCTGAGACAAATAAAAACTATGCCATGGTCTAGATGTAGTCACCAAAATAATTAATGTAAACTAAATTAACAAGAAAGATATAGACAAAAACTAATTGACAAATTATGTCTATGAGCATTTCATGTTTTCCATGATCATTATCTAACTTTGATATCAATTTGTGGTTCTTTCTTTAAAACCTTTGTACCTCTGAGCTTGGTTTTCATAGACTTTTCAGAGTCACAAGACTGATCTTTATCTGGCCATCAATATAAAAAATATCAAACACTTATTTGACTTCATTAATATGAATGTCAATCACTAATATCTGGAGTTATTACAAAGATCATCCTTAAATAACTATTGACTTGAACCAAAACAACCCTCATTTGAGTAAACTATCAATCTACTTAATGTAGAGTCAACCCTTCATGTAAAAAAAATTCTAGCTTTAAACAAAAATCTAATCCGTTGGATAAAAAGAGAGATTTTGAATGAGAAGCCAGTCATTTATGAAACAAAACAACAACAGCAAAAATCTCTGCCCCTATATTAAGTAGTTTCTTCTAATATAAATTCACCTTTTCTACATCACTGAAGCCTCAGAAATGTGGTTCCCAACATGGAGACTGAACAAAGAGAAGACCAATAGACACACAGAACTGGAGGTGGGGAAACCCATGAAGCCTCAGGCTTAGAAAAACTAACTTAAAAAACAAAGCAAAAATAAAAACAATAACAATAACAAACAAGAACAAGGAATCTGAGACAAAGAGAAACAATTTTCCCCAGGGATGAGTTCCCAAATTGATTATCCAAAGAGCTCAGTCTTGAAATCATGTCCATACTAATGACATTGTACAGACTAATCTGATTGTATTTGTATAGCAGGAACACACACAAACACACCAAGTATATACACACTCAAACATGCAAACAACACATAGATGCCACAAATACAGAAAGACAGGCTGTTACCACAGGGGCACAGAGAAGGTAATGGAGGGAAAAAAGAAAGGCAGGAAAATAAGATAATTAGGGCAGGGTGGTGGTGGCACACGCCTTTAATCCCAGCACTCAGGAGGCAGAGGCAGGAGGATTTCTGAGTTTGAGGCAAGCCTGGTCTACAGAGTGAGTTCCAGGACAGCCAGGGCTACACAGAGAAACCCTGTCTCAAATAAATAAATAAATAAATAAATAAAAGATAATTATATTAATTTCAAAAAATACCAAAAATTATAAAAACAAAACTTTTAGAGCCATGCTAGCTGGTGCATGCTTTTAATCCAACCACCATGCAGGCAGCAGGAGAATCTCTTTAGTGTTGGAAGGCTAACACGAAGGGAGGACCTCCCTCAAGCCTCAGGAATTTGAGGCCACTCAATAACTCACAAGACACCATTCTTGATGCAAACAGCAAAAGGTATATTTTGGGATCAGTAGACTGAGGCAGAGACTCATAACCCTTGCAGGGGCAGAGGAGTGTTGAACCTGAGGCAGAGGAGTACAGGGTATAAAACCACAAAACCACAAACCAGGGGAGGGGTGAGGGGGAAACCAAGGAAACATAACGTAAAAACAGTGAAAAATCCCCAACCCATAATTTAGTCAGGGTCATGTGGAAGACATCTTGTACACTTATCTTTTTGCAAGAATGTAACCTTGCCCAACCATATATCTTGTGGTCAGCTAGTTCTTGGGACCACCCAGATGACTTGCATCTTTCTTTGTGGTCAGGAATTTGTCTCTCTGCTTTGGGCCTTCCCCACCTGCAGGTGGGTTCTCTTCCCTGAAGTCTGAGGAATGTTAATCAGCCTCTCCCTTACTCTATTGAATGTTAATCCAGCAAGTGTCCACTGACTCAGGGATAATGTACCCCTGCTAGAATGTAGAATGTATCCTGGGGCAGTGAAGGCCTAAAATCTTACATTTAGTTCGCTTTCTTGGTGGAACTAGTATTTTTCATAAGTTTTCAATATCTTTCAGTGCAAGGGCAGCCTGGTTACATAGCTACTTCCAGGATAGTCAAGGCTATGTATACAGATCCTAACTCAAAAAAAAAAATCAACTAAAAAATAAAAGCACATTCTTATTCATTCAGACTTAATCCTCTAACTAAATCAATACTTTATAAATAAACACTTGTTGATCTTCACAGGCAGCATTGTTTGTGGAGAGTCAACCCTTTGATTAAATGTTCATCCTCTGTATGCAACACTGTCCTCTTCCTAGAGAGGCTACCTTTTAAACACTGGCCATCATTACAAAACATATGTATTTTCTGTCATAATGGATCTTCAAAATTATGTTTAGGGGAATAAATGCCAGGATACAACCACATGTTAATTCTGTGACAAAAAAATTCTTAAAGTTTCAAACTTAAACCTGGGGTTGAGTCTTCCAAGACTTACTTACCCAGAACTGTGTTCACTGTCTATACCCAGAGAATTACTAAGTTTCTTCTGAGGTTCAGAATCCTGAATCAGAAACTGGGTCTTAGCAAACATGTGATTGATTCTGCTGCTGCTTGCACTGGGTCTAGTTTGCAGCTCCCCTTTGAAATTCAGTTGCATTTTCTTAACTATTGCAAGTGCCCTGCTGGGTGTTGATTTGCCAGACTTGGTGAGCAGGGATTGTCCTCCATAACCTGGCCAGAGGGGTACTGTTCCGCGTGCCTCCTGAGTCCCCTCCCGCCCATGGAAGAGAGACAGGAGAGACGCAATTCACCCTAGAGTGACGTATTCACTTCTGATTGGCTGTTCACTCATCACCCAATATTACGCATCGGGATTGGCCAGTGATTTTGGCGGGCTTTCTGCCTTTGCAGCTGCGCAGTTAATTGTTTACTAGTGGGAGGACACGATGTCCGCACCATCTTGGAATGGCGGATACTGACATGGCTCACTGCGGCTCCCAACAGGGTGCCTCATGCCTCCAGGTCCAGATACATTCTGGAGTGTGATTGCCCAGTCATGAGAAGTCCTGACTCAAGCAGACACACACAAGGTTTTTGCTGCCTGGATTGCTATTGGTCTTACTGTCCTCCCCTTTCTGTATCACCCCCCCCCCACCCCACCATCTATCCCAGCTAAAGACAGCTTCATTCTGGAATTGACATTCATCCTGGATGGAAATCAAAGGCTCCTAGCTCTCAGGGTCTCAGAGCAAGGTGGAGAGGTTCAGAGTGGGGCAGATTTCTGTCTGTAAATGGCCACCTCTGGAGCTGGGCCTGCAAGTTTCTGCAAGTTCTCTGAGCCAGCAGGTACACTTCCACTTTGCTGAATTCAAGCAGTTTATAGGTGTCAGAGTGACCTGGGCAAGTACAGCTAGAATGGAGGCAGGTTGGTGGTGTCTGGGCTTGGCTATGTGGTTTCAGCCAATCCCTTACTGTAGTGGACAGGCTGCAAAGGAACTCCAGTCCCCCAGAAATCAGGTCCAATCTGTGTGCCCTTCCCCCAGGCCCGAGCAGGCTTTGAGTCATTTATCACAGTAGACCAAACAACAGGACATGGGATGCATTACATTGCTGGCCTTGGCACTCTGCAGTCTATTACAGGAGCTAAGAAGAATGGACCACCTGCTGATCTTGCCTTGACACCTTCTGGCTACTATCTCTTTACCCAGCCCCTGGGCTGAACCAAGAAGAGACTGGGGGGGGGGGGCGGGTGAGAGGGGGCTAACCCTTTATATGTGAAAGCAAAATATTAAACTTTGGGCCTTTGTAAGGATCTGCGGTTAGCGGTGATAGCATTTGCCATTACAAGATGGCGAGGGCATTCTGTGCCCCCACTAGTAAACAACTAACTGTGCAGGTGCAAGAGGAAAAAGAGCGCCAAGCCACTGCCAATCCTGAGGCTTAACAAGGGGTGATGAGTGAACAGCCAATCAGAAGTGAACACGCCACTCTAGGGTACATATAGCAGTGCCTCTTCTGGGCTCGGTTTCTTCCGCTTCAACTGGTACGAGAATAAAGCCTCACTGTGGTAACTACCCGAACACTGCCTCACGTGTCTCTTTCTAGGGCAAAGGGGACTCGGGAGGGGCATGGAACATCTGGAGCTGAAACCCGGGAACTTCAAGGCACCGCGGAGAGAACCCCCAGACTCGGGGCGGGTTAAAAAACTACAGGATCAAGGTACGTCTCTGAGAGGTATGCTTGGGGTGGAAGCCTTCGTTGCGAGCGGATTTTCACCCATTGCCACCGCTGCACTAGTTGGCCTCTTGCTTGTGTTGCTTTCGCCTTTAGCATATTTGTGTTGTGAGGATCCAGCTTGCAGCACAGCTATTAATGCAAGTCCAGAGGTTGTAGGAGAGGTCCACTCCAGGGTATCAGAAACAGAGCGTGTTAGCCGGCATTAGGCCAAGGAGCCTGGGGATCAGGACAAGGAGCCTGGGGATCAGGACAAGGAGCCTGGGGAAAAAGAACAGGCCAAGGAGCCTGGAAAAAAGAAGCAGGCAAAAAAGCCTGGGCAACAGAGGCAGGCCAAGGAGCCTGGTCAAAGAAAAGCATACTCAAAAGGAACAGAGGCCACTGCAGGGCCTATTAAGAATAAGGACCCTTCACTGATGGTGAAGAAAGAGTGGAGGTCAAAAGGACCCCCCTTTACCCCATTAAGGAGCTTGCCGCCATAGACCTTAGCAGCTCTGAAGAAGAGGCAGCCGCCTATGAACAAAACAGATATGGACCAAAAAATAATCGTCCTGAGATAAGACTAAGAAAGACCTTGAGTCCCTCGGCCCTTGCCTCCGGCCTATGCCCCGGACAGTGCCTCTAATTCATTTCTCAGCCCAGGAGATTGGAGACAGCTACAGCTGGCATTTCCGGTCTTTGAAGCGGCAGAAGGAGCCGCTTCATGCCCCAGTAGAGTATAGGCAGGTCAAAGAATTAGCTGAGGCAGTACGTGCATATGGAATTGGGGCTAATTTTACTGTATCCCAAGTGGAGAGCTTAAGTGCAGCTGCTATGATGCCAGGAGACTGGCAGGACACAGTGAAGGCGGTACTTAACAATATGGGCCAATACCTAGAGTGGAAGGCCTTGTGGCATGAGACACTCCAAGCACAATCCAGGATTAATGCAAACACCGAGGGACAGCAATTATGGACTTTTGACATGCTGGCTGGAGTTGGCATACACGTGAACGACCAGACCACTCATCCCTGGCAGGTCTATGTACAGATAGCATCAGCTGCAATAAAGGCATGGAAGTCTCTCCCTAGGAAGGAAGGCAGTAACCTTTATTTGTCCAAGATAATTCAGACATCTAATGAGTCTTTTTCTGATTTTGTGGCCCGAATGACCGAGGCAGCGGGTAGGATTTTTGGTGACCCAGAACAGGTGATGCCATTGATAGAACAGATGATCTTTGAAAATGCCACAGCTGAATGCTGTGCAGCCATTGCTCCTCGGAGAGCCAAGGGATTACAAGAATGGTTAGGAATCTGTCGCGGCTTGGGAGGTCCCCTTACTAATGCAGGACTTGCGGCAGCAAATTTAGAGATGGCTGCTGTCCTTCTCCAAGGTCAGGGACGCGATAGACCCCCCCGCCATGGCCAAGGAGGGGAGCTGTCTGTGTTTTTCCACAGGGTGAAGACAATCCAATTTGGGTCCCCACGCGACTGATGTAGATCGTGAAGAATGAAGCTAGATTGCAACATAACGGCTCTGATTCTCCTGATGCTGATGTTCGATTTGGGGATAAGTATACCACTATGAGCCATAGTTAGATCTTGGCCTGTTTCCATGCCAGTACATTCAAATTCTGCAGTGCTGCCATTGTTTACAGCTGCTGAGTGTTACATGGATGCCCCGTGCTCTCGGCACACCCACCAGCAGCCTGAGTTATATGATACTACAAGTTTTCCATTAAACTTTACACTTTGTTTTGTGGCAGCAAGCAAGGATAATAAGACAGGTAAACTGCATACACCTTGTATGATTCTTAAGAAAGCTACTCTTGCTAATTGGGTGGATCCTGTGACTTACAGTAAGGTAGAGACAAGAGTGCTAGGGGTTGTCTTGAATCAGATTAGTTCAGGACAGATGGAAGGATCGGGAAATGTCGGTCTGAATTCATCAGCACCTATAAACATTACCACCACCATGATTGGAAGTAATGTTACTATAATTAAGAGGTCCAATTGGCATACCAATAATGCCACTTTGCAACAGATGATACCGTGGTACTATCCAGATTTGTCCTTTCCAGTGGTGTTTTCACCTTGCCAGTCTAAGATTAAACCCAAGAAACAAATTGCCAGAGGATTTAATTTATCCCCTCCTCTCGATTTGGCTATAATGAATAATAGAGGTAAAAGCACTGGCATAGAAAATATTTGGCTCTTTTATCATTGGGTGTTGAGTAATGAGGCTGGAGCTAGTGCCAGTGTATCTGCCTTTGCCTTGTTGAATGGTATATATCATAAAGTACAAAATGTTTCAGCTACACGATCTAATATCTCTAGCCAGTTGAATAACATTAAAATTAATAAGGTGTTTAGGAATGCATCTGCACAACTGGTGTCGGTGTGTGTGGACCCCTCATTTTTCTTTATGTTATCCAACTTTCAGGATAATTCTGATATCTTAGATTGTAAGAATGTTACATGCTTTTTAGCACAATGCTGGAATGGATCACTAGACCTAGCCTTGGTTGTGCACGTGCCTAACTTTTGCCCATCCCAGTAGAAGCCGATCCTGAAATTTTCCCTATTACATCATTAATAAGACATAAAAGAGACTTTGGCATTACTTCAGCCATTATCATCATTCTTCTGCTATTACCATCTCTGCAGCTGCAGCTCTGACAGCTGGCATAGCCATGGCTAATCAAGTTACAACAGCTACTGTTGTTAATCAAATTTCAGAAAAGACTTCTGAGGCTTTGACCACTCTACAGAAAGTGGATGCACACTTGGCATCAGACATTCTGTTGGTCAATCAGAGAGTTGATTTGCTCCAAGCCCATGTGGAACAACTCACAGATGTGGTTCAAATGAGCTGCGTGTCAGCAACCCCAAATCTATGTATTACACCTCTGAGATTTGTGAATGATGCATTTGTTCAAAGCCATGATCTTTCTGCTTATTTACAAGGGAATTGGACTAGGGAGCTGGACCAGATGCAGCAGCAATTGGAGATACGGATCTTGAGCCTTGATGGAGCGTGGGTGGACCCTGTTACCCTTGGCGATTTTACTTCTTGGGTATCTCCTGCCTTTTCTTTCTTTAAGGAAAGGGTAGGGATAGGCCTGTTTGGTGCAACCCTATGTTGTGGATTAGTGTTCTTGTTATGGTTGGTCTGTAAGCTCAGAGCCCAACAAAAAACGTGACAAGGTTGCTATCGCCCAAGCACTCGCAGCCTTGGAGCAAGGATCTCCCCCTGAAATTTGGCTATTTATGCTAAGAAAGTAACTGATGACCAAGACCCTCAGTCGATGCACCCCAAGGGTTCAGCCCATTGCACTGGGTTGATGAGAGGTCTAAGTCTAGCCAGCCCTTGCCTGAATAACTGTGGTCCCTGAATAGTTTGACGTGTTTGCCAGTGGGTACTCGACGGGGAATGTTCCACGAGTGTGAATAGATTTCCCGTAAGTATGCCTAATTGCACAAAGGTTTGATGCCAAGAATCCCCCTCCCCTGGTGGTGTCCCCGGGTGGAGGCTCCCTTTCCCCAACAAAAAGGCATCAAGATGGGTATGGGAAGTATTACTCATTACACGACGACAAGAGAAGAAACCCATTACAATATCTCATTTTGCACAGGGGATCAGGCCTCTACTTTCCCTCACTGAGTTGGTGCCACACTTGATAGGCAAAAGGCTGTTCCATCTTAATAAAATAGATAGGGGGAGATGTAAGGAGCCACAGTTAGCGGTGATAGCATCTGCCATTACAAGATGGCGCTGCCATCCTGTGCTCCCACATGAAAACAACTAACTGCGCAGGTGCAAAGAGGCGAAAGCGGACAAGCCACTGCCCATCCCGGGGCGTAATAAGGGGTGATGAGTGAGCAGCCAATCAGAGGTGAACATGCCACTCTAGGGTGTATATAAGCAGTGCCTCTTCCAGGCTTGGGGTCTTCCGCTTCAACTTTACAAGAATAAAGCCTCACTGTGGTAACTACCCGAACACTGCCTCACGTGTCTCTTTCGAGGGCGAAGGGGACTCGGGAGGCACGCGGAACAGCCAAAGGAGTTGCAAAGAATAAGAACACCATTGAAGGTAACTCAGTACCTGAGTTCAGCTTACCCGAGTGTGACTCAGACAAATAGTCATCACCCTTTTGTCTTACTTTGGGTATATGCACTTAATCTTTTTCTTTTTAATAGCTGAGTCATTTCTCTCTTTGGGCCGAGGGACTCTATTTGGTTTGGCTTCCTTCCTCATTGGATTCTCTGTCTCTAAATCTGATCCAAATTTTGGGGTCTACTGGATGACCTTTGAGAGGTCGCTCCCTGATCATCATCACTATCTAGAGAAAATAAATCTATTTCTTCCTTAGAAGAATCAACCTTTTCTTTCTTTCCTTTCTTTTTTCTTTCTTTTCACTGTCTTTTAAATTTTTTTTCACCCTCTTCAATGACTGCCACTATTGACAGACACTTTGTTGAGATCATTTCATTTATCAAGTTTCACTATGAAAGGCAGCAACTGGGACCTTTTCAGGCCCAAATGCCTGTAAAATTCTTTAAGTGCATCTACACCTCTATGCCATCTTTTCTCATCAATGGATCCTTCTTGAGGAAACCAAGGACATAAGTCTTTAATGCAATTGAAAAATGACATCCGGTCTGGGCCAGAGCACTGAGCAGATCTTGGGTGGCAGCTCTGCCCCCAATATCCAAGAACCCAGAGGAAACAGGGATCCCAGGCACTGCAACTCAGGCAGTATCCTAGGTAAGCAGACAGCAGGGCCTGCCCTAAACAGGGAGTAACTGGGAACCAAAAGGACCCAGGAAGTTACTCCTGGCCCAGAACACTGGTTCCTTACGGTCTGGGCCAGAGCACTGAGCAGATCTTGGGTGGCAGCTCTGTCCCCAACCTCCAAGAACCCAGAGGAAGCAGGGATCCCAGGCGCTCTAATTTGGACAGTGTCTTAGAAACTAGTTCTCAGATCTGAGGCCTAGATCAGACCTCTGCCAGGTCTGCTGTTGTGTGGACCCCGGATTCCTCCTGAGACATACTGGAAGTTCCACTCAATCCAGATCCACAGAGGAACAAATGAACTCAGAGCTTCAGACAACGTATCCTGAGATATTCTAGAGGAGACACTGCACCCAGAACAGCAGATACCTAGCTGGACTACTACCTTGGTGGCACCATATCCTGAGGCATCCTAGAGGTACCACTATAATCAGTGCAGCTGGAAAAGATCACAGAGACATCTGGACCCCTAGGAAATCAGACACAAGCTAGATAACTAGAAAGACAGGCTTCAGTCAGAGACAGCAAGTACAGGCAGCACTAGAGTTAACCAGATGGCAAAAGGCAAGAGCAAGAATGTAAGCAACAGAAACCAAAGTTACATGGCATCATCAGAACCCAGCTCCCCCATCAGAGCAAGCCCTGAACACCCATCACACCAGAAAAGCAGGAATCAGAATTAAAATCACTTCTCATGATGATGATAGAGGGCTTTAAGAAAGACATAAATAACACTCTCAAAGAACTTAAGGAGAGCACTGGTAGACAGATAGAAACCCTTAAAGAGGAAACACAAAAATCCCTTAAGGAATTGCAAGAAAATGCAACCAAACGGGAGAAGGAATTAAACAAAACCATGCAGGATCTAAAAATGGAAGTAGAAACAATAAAGAAATCACAAAGGGACAATACCCTGGAGATAGAAAACCTAAAAAAACGATCAGGAGTCATAGACACAAGTATCACCAACAGAATACAAGAGATGGAAGAGAGAATCTCATGTGCAGAAGATACCATGGAAAACATTGACACAACTGTCAAAGAAAATGCAAAATACAAAAAGCTACTAACCCAAAATATACAAGAAATCCAAGACACAATGAGAAGGCCAAACCTAAGGATAATAGGTATAGATGAGGGGGAAGACTCCCAACTAAAAGGACCAGTAAATATCCTCAACAAAATTATAGAGGAAAACTTCCCTAACCTAAAGAAAGAGATATCCATAAATATACAAGAAGCTTACAGAACTCCAAATAGTTTAGACCAGAAAAGAAATACTTCCTGCCATATAATAGTCAAAACATCAAATGTACAAAACAAAGAAAAAATACTAAAAGCAGTAAGGGAAAAAGGCAAAGTAACATATAAAGGCAGACCTATAAGAATTACACCAGACTTCTCACCAGAGACCATAAAAGCCAGAAGATCCTGGACCGATATCATACAGACCCTAAGAGAACACAAATGCCAGCCCAGACTACTATACCCAGCAAAACTGTCAATCATTATTGATGGAGAAACCAAAATATTCCATGACAAATCCAAATTTACACAGTATCTCAACACAAATCCAGCACTTCAAAGAATAATTGGTGGAAAACTCCAACACAAGGAGGGAAACTACAACCTAGAAAAAGCAAGAAAGTAATCTTCCAAAACCCCCAAAAGAAGAGAGTTACACAAACATATCTCCATGGATGTTAGCCCAAAAGCTTGGATTATCGAAGACTCAACCCACAGACCACATGAAGCTCATGAAGAAGGAAGACCAAGAGGGGATGCCTCAGTTCTACTTAGAACGAGAAATAAAAATGCTCAAGGGAGCAAATAGGGAAACAAAACATGGAACAGAAACAGAAGGAGGGACCATCAGGAGACCTTTCCACCTGGGTATTCACCCCATGTACAGCCACCTAATCTAAACACTGTTGTGGATGGCTGGAAGTGCATAATGTGAGGAACATGATATAGCTGTCTCCTTAGAGGTCAGCCAAAGACTAAAACACTCAGAGGACAATGTTCACAATTAACCACTGATATGATCAGGGGTTTCCCAATGGAGAACTTAGTGAGAGGACTGAAGGAGCAGAAAGGGTAATTGACCCCAGGTGGAAAGCAACAATACCAAACAACCAGAGCCCCCCAGGGTCTAAACCACCAGCCTGGGAACACATAGGGAGGGACCCAAGCCTCCAGAGGTATATTTAGGGGAGGATGGCCCTGTCAGACATAGGTGGAAGAGGAGTTTCTTGGTCCCATAAAAAATGAATGAAAAATGAATGAATGAACACACAGTGGTGGGGAGATGTGAGGGCGGGGAGGGGATAGTGAGGGGGGTAGGTGCCTTCACTGCCTCATAGAAGCATGAGGAGGGGGATGGGATAGGTTTCTGGGTGGTGGGAGGAAGTAGGCTAAGGGGATAAAATCTGAAACGTAAATACTACAACCAATTTTAAGAAGCAGGGAAAAAAAAGTCTTCAGAACCAACATCTTTAAAAAAAAAGTCAGCCCCCTGGGGGTGGAAATTTTTTTTTCTTGATACTAAAACTTGTTCTGAGAATTGTATATTGCAGAATACACAGCCTTGGTGTATCTACTCATCAAGCATACTGAGCAGACCTGCCCAAACCTCTGATGTCCTGGAATTCCATCTGGATTCAGTGAAGACACAGCATCAGAGGCTTATCAACTTATTCTCCCCCCTACCCCTCTTCTAAAATCTCAACGCCCTTAATCAGCTTGAAGAAGTTAAAGAAGAGTCAGCGCCCCTATTCCCTGAGCTTGGGGACTAATGTGGTTAATAATGGTCTGTCTTTCTAGGGACAAGTAGTGGTTTTGTTGGAACAGGGGGGATTAGCTAGGACTTACTGCATAGCCATAACCTACTGGTAGAAATCTGTATACTTATTATCAAGATGAAGTTATAAATTCTTAAATGGTACAAAATTTACTTTGATCTCAAATTTAAGGTTTTCATTGGTACGAGCCACTTATTAATATAAAAATGAGATGAATATTGATACACTCATGGGCATTGTGCCTGTATAACACATTTAGGAATACAAGGCCTAGACCCAGCCCTTTTTTTGTAGTGAGCCGCTGTTTCAGTGGCTACACACGTGCATTTTTCCAAGATGGCGCTGGTCTCATGTTTCCCCAGCAGTAAACAATCATTCTGCGCAGCTGCCAGGCAGAAAGAGCGCCAGGTCACTGGCCTATCCCGAGGCGTAATATTGGGTGGTGAGTGAGCAGCCATTCAGAAGTGAATACGTCACTCTAGGGTGTATTTAAGGGAGCCTCTTCCGGCTTCTTCCGTCTTTCCGCATTACTGTGTGGAGTATAAAGTTCCTCGTGGCAGTACACCCGACTATCGCCTCCTGTCCTTATTTGCGGGCAAAAAGGGATTTTGGGGGCGCTCGTTACATCTGGTGCCGAGAACCCGGGTATTTTTAAGGCGCTGCGGGAGACCACCCAAGTTTGGGGACATGTTAAAAACTGCGGAACACGAGGTGCATCTTGGAAGTTATGCTTGGCGTGGAGACCTTTGTTGCGACCGAATTTTCATTCACTGCCGCTGCTGTAGCAGCTGGCCTTGTACTCCTGTGGTTTTCATTAGCAGTCTATTTTTGTTGTGAGGACCCAGCCCGAGGCACAGCTAATAGGGCGAGCGGAGAGGTTTCAAAAAAGGTCTGCTCTAAGCTATCAGAACCAGGATGTGGCAACAGGCGCTCAGCCATAGGGTTGGGAAAAGAGAAACAGACAAAGAAGTCTGGAGAGAGACTGGCCAGAGAGTTTGGTTATAGGAAAGAATGTTCAGGAGGGATACAGGCCACTGCAGGGCCTATTAAAGCTACAAAACCTTCACCGGCTGGTGAAGAGAAGCAGGAACCCCCCCCCCCCCCCCCCCGCACCCAATTAAGGAGCCTGCTTCCATACACCTTAGCAGGTCCGAGGAAGATCTAACACAAGGAGAGGAAGAGGGCCTGGGGCAGGAACCAGCGGCCTGTACTAAGGCTGGTGGTTCCAAAGTAAGACTAAGAAAGCCTTTGAATTCCTCAGCCCCACCCTTGCCTCCGACTTATGATTCGGGCGGAGACCCTAATTCATTCCTCAGCCCGGCAGATCGGAGGCAGCTACAGCTGGCATTTCCGGTCTTTGAAGCGGCAGAAGGCGCCCGAGTTTATGCTCCCGTAGATTATAGACAGGTCAAAGAATTAGCGGAAGCAGTGTGCGCATATGGAATTGGAGCTAATTTTACTGTAGCCCAAGTAGAGAGGTTAGGTACAGCTGCCATGACTCCAGGAGACTGGCAGGACACAGTGAAGGCGGTACTTAACAATATGGGCCAATACCTAGAGTGGAAGGCCTTGTGGCATGAGGTGTTACAAGCACAAGCTAGGAGTAATGCAAATACTGAGGGACAGCAATTATGGACTTTTGACATGCTAGCGGGAGTTGGCGTACACGCGAATGACCAGACCACTCATCCTTGGCAGGTCTACGCACAGATAGCAGCAGCTGCGATAAAGGCGTGGAAGTCCCTCCCTAGGAAGGAAGGCAGTAACCTTTATTTGTCCAAGATAATTCAGACAGCTAATGAGTCGTTCTCTGACTTTGTGGCTCGGATGACCGAGGCAGCGGGTAGAATCTTTGGGGAACCAGAACAGGCAATGCCACTAATAGAACAGATGGTTTTTGAAAATGCCACGGCGGAATGCTGTGCCGCTATTGCGCCGCGGAGAGCTAAGGGGCTACAAGATTGGTTAAGAGTCTGCCGAGGATTGGGAGGTCCCCTTACTAATGCAGGGCTCGCTGCGGCGAACTTAGAAATGGCAGCAGTGCTGCTTAAGGGTCAGAATCGTGGAACCTTCCCTTCAAAACATATGGCCCGGTGCTATGCCTGTGGGAAGGCCGGACATAGGAAAAGGGAGTGCCCGAATAATCAAATACCAGGGAAGCTATGTACTAGGTGTGGAAAGGGCTATCATTTGGCTCAAGACTGCCTTTCTATTAGAGATATAAAAGGTCAAATTCTCCCCCCAAATCTCTCAGCCATTAAGGAGGAAAATTTTTCAAAAAACGGATATGCGGGCCCGAGATCCCAGAGCCCCAAAAGATATGGGACACTGCGGAACACTCAGGGGACTCTTTTCGCTGCAGAGCCACAAGGGGCTCCGCAGGACTGGACCTGTGCTCCACCTCCCGAGTCTTATTAATGCCACACATGGGGGTGCAGCCGATCCCGGTCGATTACAGAGGCCCCCTGCCAGAGAGAAGCGTTGGTCTTATATTAGGCCGTTCCTCTCTCACCTTAAAAGGGCTCGTGGTACACCCCGGTGTAATAGATCAGGATTATACCGGAGAACTTCAAGTTCTCTGTGCTAGTCCACAAGGTGTATTCTCTATCTCCCCTGAGGACAGGATTGCTCAATTGATTGTTCTTCCAAGCTTGCATGATTGTTTTCCATCCACTGAGAAGCTTAGAGGTTCTCAGGGGCTTGGTTCCTCAGGAACTGACTTCGCTCATCTGGTGGTTGATTTTAAAACTAGACCCACCTTACAGTTAGCAATAGAGGGGAAGAAATTTACTGGAATTCTGGACTCAGGAGTGAATAAAAGTATCATTTCTGCTAATTAGTGGCCTAAGGCATGGCCTGTAAAGAGATCATCCCACTCCCTACAAGGATTGGGATATGAGGCCAGTCCTGCAGTCAGCTCCCGCTCGTTGACTTGGAAGGCAGCAGAGGGTCAGACAGGAAGTTTTATACCTTATGTGCTTCCCCTCCCCATCAACCTCTGGGGAAGGGACATTTTACAGGGCCTAGGGCTAGTTCTGACCAGTGAATACTCCCCACAAGCTGTAAACATTATGAAAAGCATGGGATTTAAAGAAGGGAAAGGTCTTGGCAGGAACGAACAAGGAAGGTTAGATCCTGTCTCACAAGAATCAAACGCAGGAAGACAAGGACTGGGTTTTTCCTAGTTGCCACTGAGGGTTCTATGCCCATACCCTGGCTCACAGAGGAGGCTGTTTGGGTTCCTCAGTGGTCACTATCCTCTGAGAAATTGGAAGCTGCTACAAAACTAATTAAAGAACAAGTGCAGCTCGGTCAATTAGAACCTTCTACCTCCCCCTGGAATACACCTATATTTGTTATTAAAAAAAAAAATCCGGGAAGTGGAGACTTTTACATGATTTGAGAGCCGTCAATGCACAGATGCGACTATTTGACTCTGTGCAACGAGGCTTGCCTCTACTCTCTGCTTTGCCTAAGAAGTGGAGAATTATAATTATAGATATTAAAGATTGTTTTTTCTCTATTCCCTTATGTCCACAAGATAGACCAAGATTTGCGTTTACACTACCTACTGTTAATCGTTTTGAACCTGATAAGAGATATCAGTGGAAAGTTCTGCCTCAGGGCATGGCAAACAGCCCTACTATATGTCAGCTGTATGTACAAATGGCCCTCGAGCCAATTAAGAAGCAATTTCCTTCGCTGTTGCTGGCTCATTATACAGATGATATTATTATGTGTCATAAGGATTTAGGTACTTTACAGACCTCATACCCCTTATTATTAAAAACCTTAGAACAGTGGGGTCTACATGTTGCTACTGAGAAAGTTCAATTTTCAGAGATTGGTTCCTTTTTAGGGACAGTTATCTAACCAGAAAAGATAATTCCTCAGAAATTGGAGATTCATAGAGACCATTTACATACTTTAAATGATTTTCAGAAATTATTAGGTGATATAAATTGGTTAAGACCGTTTTTAAAAATTCCCTCGGCCGAGCTGAAACCTTTATTTGATATTTTAGAAGGGGATGCTCATATTTCCTCACTGAGGGCCTTAACACCAGCTGCGAGCCGTGCTCTGCAAGTAGTAGAAAACGCTTTGCAAGATGCCCAGTTGAAACGCATAGATGAAACCAAAACCTTTGACTTATGTGTTTTTAAAACTAGACACTTACCAACTGCTGTATTATGGCAGGAGGGACCCTTGTTATGGGTTCATCCCAATGCTTCTCCCGCAAAGATCATTGAAAGGTATCTAGATGCAGTTGCTCAACTTGCCCTTCATGGGCTAAAAGTGGCCATTACTCATTTTGGAAGAGAGCCTAAGGTTTTGATAGTACCTTATACTGCCCATCAAGTCCAAATATGTGTCCAAATATGTGTCCAAATATCTGATGTGTGTGCAGTGCTGGTTACCTCCTTCAATGGTCAAATAGATAATCATTATCCTAAGCATCCCATCTTACAATTTGCTTTAACTCAAGCTATCATATTTCCACATATTGTGTCTCAGGAGCCGCTCCCAGATGGAATGGTAGTTTATACGGATGGGTCAAAAACAGGAGTGGGTACCTATGTGGTTAATGATAAGGTTACATCCAAACAATATCATGAAACCTCACCTCAAATTGTGGAATGCTTAGTGGTGTCAGAGGTTCTGGAAATCTTTCCAGGTCCCTTAAATATTGTTTCAGATTCCTTCTATGTGGTTAATGCAGTAAAAGCATTAGAAGTTGCTGGGTTAATTAAGACATCTAGCAGACTTGTAGAAGTTTTTCAAAAGATTCAGCTTACCCTGGCTAAGCGTAAATTCCCTGTCTTTATAACTCATATTAGGGCTCACTCAGGCTTACTGGGACCTATGTCCCATGGTAATGACCTGGCAGATCGAGCCACAAGGTTAATTGCAATTGCCCTTTCGCCAAAGTTAGAGTTGGCTAAAGCTTTTCACAAAAGGTTTCATGTGACAGCTGAGACATTACAATGCCGATTTAACATATCTAGAAGGGAGGCCAGAGATATTGTGACTCAATGCCAAAACTGTTGTCAATTCCTACCTGTTCCTCATACCGGGATTAACCCTCGGGGAATCAGGCCCTTACAAATCTGGCAAATGGATGTTACCCACATCCCATCCTTTGGTAAATTACAATATTTGCATGTCTCTATTGATACCTGTTCTGGAGTTATATTCGCCTCTCCTTTGACCGGAGAAAAGGCGGCCCATGTTATTCAACATTGCCTCGAAGCTTGGAGTTCTTGGGGAAAGCCTAAAATCCTTAAAACTGACAATGGGCCAGCCTACACTTCTCAGAAATTTCAACAATTTTGTCGCCATATGGAAGTGACACACCTGACGGGTCTTCCTTATAACCCCCAGGGACAGGGCATCATTGAGCGTGCTCACCGTGCCCTTAAAACTTATTTGATAAAACAAAAAGGAGAAGTTGAGGAAGCTCTGCCCACGGTGCCACGAGCTACCATTTCTCTGGCACTTTTTACCCTCAACTTTCTGAATTTGGACAGTCAGGGCAATACAGCGGCTGATCGCCATTGCCTGGAACCAACTAGGCCAAAAGAAATGGTAAAATGGAAAGATGTTTTGACTGGTCTATGGAAAGGCCCGGATTCTATTTTAATAAGATCCCGGGGAGCGGTCTGTGTATTTCCACAGGGGGAAGACAATCCATTTTGGCTGCCAGAGCGACTGACGCGGCGACTCGCGGTTCCTGAAAAAGACCCCCGGAAGGATTCATCTGCAGACGCTCTCAGCTCCCATTTGGACTCTCCTAAATCGGGTTCCTAGTATATACAGTGAATTTAGATGGTTAACCTATCTGCTTCTCAAAAACCTATGCCCTTGCCTTCTTAAAAGGCGTTGTTGCTGCTAACTTGTACCAATGTAACTCGCTTTATATTCCAGTGCTGGTCTGCTTTTCTATAAGCAGGCCTAATAGCCAGTTTACCACTCTGATCCCTATCCCCGTTCAGACGTCTGAGACCTCGATTTTATCCTGACAAGAAAGGAGATTTTGATATAACTGCAGCCCTTATCGCTGCTATTACCATCCCTACAATTGCAGCTGTGACAGCTGACTCAGACATGGTTAATCAAGTTACAGCAGCTACTGTTGTCAATCAAATTTCAGAAAAAACCTCTGAGGCTTTGACCCTCCCACAGAAAGTGGATCTGTTGGTCAATCAGAGAGTTAATTCGCTCCAAGCCTATTTGAAACAGCTCGCGGATGTGGTTCAAATGAGCTGTGTCTCAGAGACCCCACATCCAGGTATTTCACCTCTGAGATTTGTGAATGATACATTTATTTAAAGCCATAATCTTTCTGCTTATTTAAAAGGAAAGTGGAATGGGAAGTTGGACCAGATACAGCAGTAATTGCAAGCCCGGATTTCCAGTGGATGGAACCTGCTGCCTGTGGAGATTTTACTTCTTAAATTTCTTCCGCCTTTTCTTTCTTTCTTTCTTTCTTTCCAAAGAGCTGGAATAGGCCTGCTTTATACAGCCCTATGATGTGAATTAGTATTCATAGATGGTTGGTTTGTAAGCTCAAAGCCCAACAAAAACGTGACAAGGTAGCTTAAAGCCTAAGCACGCGCAGCCTTGGAGCAAGCATCCCTCCCTGAAATTTGACTATCTAGGCTGGAAAGTAACGGATGACTGCGACCCTCAGTCTATGCACCCCAGGGGGTTTGCCCCATTGCACTGGGTTAGATGAGAGGTCTAAGTCCAGTCAGCCCTTGCCTGAATAACCGGTACCTGAGCAGTTAGAGGTGTTTGCGAGTGGGTACTCGACAGGGAATGTTCCACGAGTGTGGATAGATTTCCAGAAAGTATGCCTGATTGCACAAAGGTTTGATGCCAAATACCTCCCCTGGTGGCGCCCCAGGGTAAAGGCTTCCTTTCCCTGTCAAAAGGCATCGAGATTGGGTATGGGAATTAAACCCATTACAATATCTCATTTTGCACAGGGGATCAGGCCTCTGCTTTCCCTCACTGAGTTGGTGCTGCGTTTAATGGGCGAAAGGCTGTTTTATATTAATAATTTAAACAGGGAGAGATGTAGTGAGCCGCTGTTTCAGTGGCTACACACGTGCATTTTTCCAAGATGGTGCTGGTCTCATGTTTCCCCAGCAGTAAACAATCATTCTGCGCAGCTGCCAGGCAGAAAGAGCGGCAGGTCACTGGCCTATCCTGAGGCGTAATATTGGGTGGTGAGCAAGCAGCCATTCAGAAGTGAATACGTCACTCTAGGGTGTATTTAAGGGAGCCTCTTCCGGTTTCTTCCGTCTTTCCGCGTTACCGTGTGGAGTAGTAAAGTTCCTCGTGGCAGTACACCCGACTATCGCCTCCTGTCCTTATTTGTGGGCGAAAAGGGATTTTGGGGGCGCTTGTTTCATTTTTTAAGTTTTTTAACTGATTTGGGATGGTTAACCTATGAGTTAAGGGACTATAGCAAATTCATATTTTTGAGTTTATTGTTAGGGTGCTTTCCATATTTTACTTAGAAATAGCCGAGAGGAGTTAACAGAAAACAGTCCAGGTTACCTTACATGGATAGTTGGTTTTCAAAACATCAGAAGTCCATAGAACTGATGCTACAAATATTTATATATTAATGTTCATATTGATTAGAGGCCTGTCTGCTCCTGACAGCTTCCTGTCGTGGATTCTAAGAAGAAATTGAGCATCCTTGGAGTTACTCCAGTTGTGTGGTAACAGCCACTAGGCAAGAATTGCCTCTCTCCATCTACAGACAAATTACTGTCCAGAAAAGGACACACATGCAGAATAGTCGACTGATTATATCTGCCTAGACAGAGTAATCAGCCCTTAATAATTCTGTAGCACTAAGGTCTGTCAGATGATTCTGGGCCAGAAGGCTGAAGATTTGCTGCTCCAACGTTCGGTAGTATAGGGGCTTTTCAGGTGTTCAGAGGTCTCTATAAATTGGCTAAGTTTTAGAAGCTATGCTTTGTACTTCCCACAATTATAGTTAACTCATTCATTCTGGATTTCTGACGGGGTTGAAAACTTATAGCTATTTACTGTAAGAGAAAAGATTTGAGTGGATGGTAGTCAGCTGACATTCATCCTAAAGCCAGGTTCAGAACTAAATGTTTTAGTTAGGATAGATGACAGAGGTGCTGGTTAGTCAACAGAATGATGGACTGGGTATTAGGACTATCTTGTACCTCACTGGTACAAATTGGCATAATTATGCTCTAATTGTATTTTGAGAGAAAAGTTTCATTTTAACAGGAAGGGTGATGTGTAGGAGGAGCTAAGGTAGGAGGAGTACTGAGAGCAAGAAAAGGAGTAAGAAGAGGAGGAGAAGAAGGATAGGAGAAGCTAGGTGAAGAAAGAGAGAAAGAGGGGGGAGACAGGGAGGCAGATATTCATGTATCTCCACCAGTCAAAGATAGTTGTTATATCTAGGTCGGTCAGTGGGTTACACCTCTGATTGAACAATTCCAAACTTATAACGCTTATGATTAACATTATTAAAAAAAATGTATAAATGCAAAAAGGAAAAGGGGGCATGTGATAGGGGTTTTCTAAGGGGGGTGGGGGGAATGGGGAAAGGGGATGGCATCTGAAGTGTAAATAAAATATCTAAGAAAAAAAAGAAAAAAAAGAAAAAAAAAAAAAGAAAAATGACATCCAATGCTGAATTTTCACCTTTACTCCTTGGGTCTTTAAAGTGTTTCTCATCTGTTCCACAGGTAGTTCATGGTGACAAATTTTTGCCCCATTTTCATACTATGACTTACCAGTCTCAATGTAGCAGGTTCCAGCAGAGACCACCTTTGTTATACTTTTGAATTTGCAGTCGACAACCCCTCTTTCAGTACTGTCCCTCAAGGAGTCTCTTGTTCTTGCTGCCCCACATTGGATGCCATGTGACCTGGCATGAGGGTCAATCAATGGGGTCTGCAAGAGAGAGAGTGGGGATGCAGGGGCAAGAGATGCAAAGAATGAAGACAAGACAGTTGTCTGATCAAGTCTCTTTTATTGAAAAACAATTATGAGTATATAAGCACAAGCAGGGGAGTGCAGCTGGAGACACCTAACCACTAGTGCCTAGCAGCCGGGGACACTAAACAACAAGTCCAGGATATGTCTGAGGAAAACAACATGATTCTCAATAGTGTGCTCAGCAGGTGTGGGCTGTTTGCAAAAATATCATGCAAGAAAAACAAGTCTCTAGTCAGGGTGGACCCTTAAGGATCAACCTACAAATGTATGATCCCACAAGGCTGCAAAGAGGATAGCTGCTTTCTGCTAGAAGTGGGCTCCCAACACCTTTGAGCTCAGTCTGGCTAGGAAGTTGTTGGGAGCCTACTCCTAGCAGAAAGTGACTATCTTCTTTGTGGCAATCTCAAGGACATACCTTGACTAGAGAATCTTTTTGCAAACAGCTTACAACAGCTGGGCACACTCTGATAAAGATCTTGTTTTTCTCACATATCTTGTGTTGTTTAGTGCCCACAGCTGCAAATGCAAGTGGTAAAGCATCTTCAGCTGTGTTCCCCTGCTTGTCCATGTCTGTCAGGCACATGGTAAACTGTATAAATACTCAGGAATTCCCTTTCAATAAACGGGACTTGATCAGACTCTCTGTCTTGTCTCTATTCTTCACGTCTCTTGCCCCTCCATCACTATTCTCTCTCTTGCTAGAACCTGTTGACTGACCCAGATGGGCTGGAGTAGGAATTAAGAAGCCCAAGCCCCATTAGAATTTAGAGATCCATCTTTGTCTGATAGCTGTGGAATTTCAAATGGTGACACCACACCTGAATAAAGAAGGTTCTTATGAGTGAAGAGTTAGAGATCACTCTTTCATTCATAAGAATATATTCAATTTACTGAAAAGAAACTGAAACGAAGCAATTTCTCAGCTTTTAAAAACTGCTATGTACAGTGTATAGCCTTATCAAAATATTAACTCAATTACAAGAACAAAACATCAACAAATCAATAACAAAACTTCTAAGGAAAACCAAATAACCAAATTTAGAAAAACTCAAACCAAAATCCAAACTCCAGAACTGTGGTAAGCAGCATTCCTTGGATGCTCATTTTGCAGCACAGACTTACAGCCTGTGGCTGGCCTTGGCAACATAGTAGAAAAGCAGTGACTGATGGAAATCATCTTTTCAAGAGAAATGTAAGCATGTCTCCTTGTTTTGGAGTACGTGTTTGAAGGATATGTCCTCCCAAGACTGAGCTTAAGACATGTTACAGTTTTTGGCTCAAGTCTGCAAGTTTGTGGACTGATATTCATGAAGTTAATTCTTGAGGACCCATCAGGACAAGAAAAAAATGTACACTCTCAGACTCTTCCTGGATACTCAGCAGCTCTTGATGTGCCTCGGTTCTTCTCTGAATTCCTCCAAATGTGCACTCTTGCTGGGCTAGTGGCTAGATGAAATTTAGGCCTATTCACACCAAGGAAAGCAACATGAAGAAGAAACTGCAGCCATCAATTGCCATAGTGATTAGGGATGAGATGCCATAGTGGTGCATTTGCTGTACACACTTACTGCACCTCACACAGAAGTTCTCTCGGTGGGAGATCTTGTCCTGGTTTGTGCCATGTTTGAGTTTCTGCTGGAGCATTTTAGACCTATGGAAGGAAGGGCCAAAGGCCTGGTAAGGATTTGTTAATTCAGCTATCCCTCCCACACCAGCTCTATTCAGCTGGACAATCCAGCATGACCCATCAGCTGAGGCCATTCTCTGATCCCCAAGTGTCATAGAGCACCTGGGCTTGGACTGCTTTCTCAGCTTTAAAAAACTGCTAGAATCTGAACTGTGAACTACACACTGTACTGGAGTTAAAAGAAACCCATCATATTTCTCCAACATTCCAAGTATATTATAATATAATATATTATATTTTATTATATATAATAAGAACATTGTAGCAATGTCTGAGTTCAAGAGAGATGAGAGCAACCTAGAAAACCATGTAGATGCCTTATGGAGAGCCTGCCAAGAATTTAAGTGAAGGCTAGGATTATTTCTTCAGTGCAGGAACCTTTCTGGGTTCCACTTGTCAATCCTTTTATCTAGAAATACCCAGAGAAATCATCTCACATGAAACCCAGGGGCACTGCCCTGGTCCTATGATCAGCAAGAGTGTGTTAAAGGAAAATATTCCCAAGGCTAGGCACTGAACTATTAGGTGATGGTCATAAAGAAACAGAACATATCCTGTATGTCTATGGCTACTGTAGGATATACTGTCAAACATACAAAATATTTGTGTTCACACAATAAGAGCATGGTATATTGCAGTAACCAGTTTAGTTTTTCAGTTATTGCTAATATAAAAATTGCCCAGTATATTTTCCAGGTATAAAAAATCAAATCTTGAATGGGATAGGTACATAGTAGCATAGCATATGGACGGGTCAGTTCTTGATATGCTTTCCACTCTTAAACTGAACTTGGAATCGGGTTTCTTGGCCTATTATCTAATCTGGCTTAGCAAGTTCCCAAGACTGTGCAGAGTAGGCTTGTTTCCCAGCTAAGGATCCCATGTTGGTGGTAGACTAGCTTCTTGTTCTTGTTCACTGTTTCAGACTTGTCCCCAAGTAAACAGCTTCTTCCAATAGGAGCTCCCTTTACCATAGCCTGACTGACTTGGTGTCCAAAGCTAGGAGCCCAGAATAATAAGAAATCCCCATAAAGAGGATAGAAATGTACAAATTTCTCCCCATAATGTGACTGTGTCAGGGATATTTTGTTGTATATACAAACACCCATCCAAAAAACACTTGCAAAATCACCTTGTATTACACAAACACAGAACATGAGTATAAACACACTCATCCACAGCTGGTCCAAATATGCACATAGACACACAAGCATTCTCACTACAAACCACAAAAACACCACACACACACACACACACACACACACACACCAAAAATCATAGGTGGGAAGAAAACAATGAGGAATCTGTCATGCTTGAAGAAAAGGTAATTTACATTAGGCAAAGCAGATGATTCAAGTGAGACCGACATCACTGCTCTTCTTCCTAGAGGAATAAAAATGATCACTTGGATCAGACGTAGGTGAGGGCCTAGATAAGTTGGTGGACAGTGACACTGGTCTGTCCATGTTTCTGATTAGACATGAGGGCAATCTGCCTCTGATGCCTCATCCTACCTGCTGATGTGAGGCACTTGGGACATAGATGTTCTTGTTGGCCTCCTCACAGAAGCTCTTCTCTTCTCCATAGGACATTTGTGGTTCACGCTGCTCTACCAGCAGATTTCTGTTTGCTCCCTGCAGCAATATCCTGACATTGTCTTTCAGTTGACAACATTCTCTAAGGAGTTGGCAGTGCCTGGTGCTGAACCACAAACAAACAAAATGGTGATTCCCAGCCAGCTGCCATTTGCCTGTCACTCCTCCCAGTACCATCATCCCTGCAAGTGCCCTGGTCCCTAGACAGCCTCAGACTAGAGTCCCCAGTATACATATCAGCACCAATTAGAGGCAGGTCACATCCAGAGACCAGCCACATTCCACAAGACTGAAAGTACTTCTGTAAGGCCTGACAGCAAGAGGGTTTATGTCCATCAAGGAAGAGGAAATGTTCCTCATGGGTGCTTATATGTCCCTGGTACTAGAAAACCATCAGCAGATAGAGGGCAATTCCCCTCTGAAAGAGGAGAGAAGACCCAACAGGAATACACTTTTTCCATTTTTGTCATGGATCCCAGATCTTTAAATGTCTTGTCAGAGCCCTAGAGGTTCAGTGTTGCTTGATATTCTTATGAAGGTGGAAATGTTTTCTATGTAGAGGATCCTGAATTTGGAAGAATAAAGATAGAAAGGTCTTACAAACTTATACACATATACACTCTTCAGACTTAGGACACCTGAGTCCAAGAGGTACAAATGCATGACCCTTGCCTCAAGGCCGGGTTCCTGTTAAGAACCAGATAGTATAGAACCAGAGCCCTTAATTTTCATCAAAGTCCTAGAAGGACAGAAGCATTCCTGCCCAGTGCTGGGGTCTCAGCTGTGTCAGTCACTCACCTGTAGGAATGGTTTTCTTCTATGAGCTTGTTGTATCTCTCCATGGCATCACTTATTGACTCGGTCATTTTCTGGATATTCATAATGGTCTTTTCATGGTTACTTTTAATGATATTGAATTCGATGTTCATCCTGTGTTAGGGCGTGGCCAAGGAGCAAATATTTCTCTAAGGGTCATGTGCAAAATGGCTGTATCCTGGACTACCCCATCCAATAATATATGCCACATCCTTGCTCTTTAGAACTGGGTCCTATTGGTGCTGATTAAACTTATAATCCTGGGCACAGGACAACAGAGCCAGGGGACCAAACAGAGGCAGCAGACCTTCGAGAGCATCCCATGTGAGCCTGAAAAAATACACTAGTACTTTGAGAACTTTCTCCTAGTCTCTGCCACAATCTTGGGCCCACCAGATATCTCTGATGACTTTTCTTTTATTTTGAAGGAAGGCATCTCAATCCTTGGTTCCTATCATTACATGAATTCTCAGAGGACTAGAATACTATTTCCAGGGAGAGGCTTAATAACACATCCTCCCCCAGGAGATTCTTATGTGACACCAGTGAAACAGAAGGAGTATAGTACTCTGTGGATCACTTTAGGCCTTTATAGACTCAACAATATCCCGACCTGCAAACTGTGCATCAGACAAATCCTCAAACCCCATCAAAGGTCCCAGAGCCTCAGATTTTGGATGGCACACACACTCACACACACACACACAAAAACTATATTCACACATATACACACCAACCTACCCACAAACACAATTAGAATGCCAACTATATCTAGGTAGGTGCCATAGTCTCAGAGTATAAGGACCAAACTCAGAGGAAAGCAGTGATGACCTGTAGGCATTTCATTCACACACTGAGAGGCAGGAAGTCTGACCAGGTTTTTCCAGCTGTTTATAGAACTAATCAGACTCCAAGCACCTGAAGGTCAAGTATCCTACTACTCAACACCTGTCAGGGTTTCTAACATGCATGATTAGAGATGACACACTCCTTTGATGAGAGGAAATCTTGGGTTAATCGAGAGGGCACAATACAGTCAACAGGGGACTGAGCATAATTACTACCTGTAGTTCAAATCATCATAATTGTAGAGGTTCAGCATTTGACTAATTTCTTCCTCCTCAAAGCTCATCTTCTTGATCTTCAATTTTAGTTCTTCCAATCTCGTCATCTCTTTCCAGTTACTGATGCTGGAATTCTGGGATGATGTTTGCCTAGTAGAGCCTGGAGATAGATAAACACAAATGAATTTGCAGAGTTGATGGCCCAGGGGCAGAAGAGACCATTCTGAGACCCCAAAAGTAGGGTGAGGAAGAGGAAAAGCTAGAGACAGGGTGAATCCCAGAAGGAGCAGAAAAGCTATCTGTGAGCTGTTGTGCTCAGCCATAGCCCTCTTCCCAACCACCATCGTCATACATATGCCACACTCCCTATTACAGGGCCCCTTGCACTGAAATCCATAGGCTGCCTCAGACATGAAGACTTAGGGATCATTGTCAGCTCATATCAGGTGTGATGCAGGTAAATCCTGGAGTTCATATTGCTTAGCACCATCAAGGTCTAATCATGTGTGTTGAAACCCAAAGCGTCTGAGACCCCACACATGACCAGGGTAGCATCCTTCTCTGTTCTTGTCCTCAGAGACTCCTTTAACCTGCAGTAATCTAGAGGATGAAGGGTGTCAACTCCTACCATGAAGAGACACATTGTTAATCTCATAGTGCCTCCTCCTGGTATTTTTTGCCACTCAAAATGAAATTAAATGGCTCCCAGAAAACTAGCTGCAGGCTTGTCAGTACCCAGCTCTCTGTCAAACTAATAATCAGAAATTCTTGACTCTTGTTCTGCCATTGAGAAATTCCAAGGCTCCAGCTTGTAAGGCATACTCCTGGGAGGCCCAGCTCAAGCCTATTTCTTCCAGGAAGTTTCCCAACTCTATCCAGTACTCACTGTGCCTTCCCCAGAATGATTTCAGTCTTCCTTTTTTACAAGACAGGAGGCCAGCTTCTTTCTTACTGGAAGTGGTCTCTCCTTGATCACCATTCTCTCTCCGAAATAGCCTAAGCAGCCTGGAAAACATGCCTGTTTGTGAACCCAAAAGGCACTGAAGAAATATCCCACAGGCAGTTGTTGTTACCACAACACAAGTGACATCACAGAAGATTCTACTTCTTTCCTAGATACAAGAGATTGTCCAAAGAAGGCATTCCAGATGATGTCACTGGGAACTGCCATGACCTACCTGCTAACTAGCTGTCCCCAAATTGTCCAATTTCTTGAGTGTCTTTTTCTGGAGTCTCTCATATGACCCAGGGAATACCCTTTGTCAACCTCTCCATCCAAAGTCAGAGATTTCTCTCTGCTTCATGACAAGTGAAGTGCTTTGGACGGGGAGAGTTGGTTAGGACCCTGACATGGGTAAGACATTTTTGTTAGCACCTAAATCTCTGAGGATCATGGATGTGGGAAATTGTTCTCAATAATAAATGTAACCACCTGAGTCAATTCATGTGCCATACTGTCCACTGTCCCGGGTTTTCTCTGTTTCCCAGAGGCCAGTATCTTTGTCCTATACCTTTAATTGTATAAAACATGGATAGTATTTTTCTTAATGTTTAGTTTGGGGAGGCAGGGGATTGTTTCTTTCACAAATTAAGCTTCTGACTCACTGTTAGTCTTAGGAATCGATATGTTCCAGGGGAACTTTACAAGACTGAAGCATCCACTGAAACAAATACCTCCTCAATACACTCTGAGATCTACTGTGGTTAAAGATCAACATCAACCATTGCTCATTCTCCCTTCCTAGGTTTGCACAGATATGCCCTCCACTAGAGGCTTGTGACCTCTGCTTCAGGCTCCATCCAGGCAGGGTAGTCTGAAGCTTCACCCCAACACTGGTCAGCTGACTTTAAATGGTGATTCCTTCCTCCAACTTTGCCCCCAAGAGGATCATCTCAATTTGGCATTTCATCATTAGGCATTTAATCCCTAATCTGCATGGTTATCCTAGATGAGAGGTGACAGATCTCTTCTCAGCCTGACAATCTGTGATTCTAGGGCATAATCTTGAACCCACATGGGTGCCTGGTAACCTAAGAAAACTAGCATACTTTCACCAGGAACCTGTACCTAAAGATCTCCAGTAACTTCTATCTTTGGTTTGTGGTAATCTCTTTGAATTAAAAACCACACAAGTCTGGAAGGACAAAGATCAAATGTAGGGACTAGAAAGAAAGCCCTTCCATTAAGAGCATTTGTCTATCCATAAGAGGATCCAGAAGGCAGTTAACAATACCATTACTCTGGCTATAGTTGGAAGGCCAAGCCTTCTTCTAGCCTTGGGACAATTGCATGCATGTGGTGCACAGACTTCCAGCAGGGAAAGATACATATAAATAAAAGAAAACAAACAACCCTCCCAAACCAAGCAACACCCCCAAAGCTCCAAATTGTCACCACACTAATATTACCTAAAAATAAAGCCACGACTCAACATGTCTGGCAATTCTCAACATGGAAATTTGGGAAGTCTTTATCTGGGAAGTCATTATTTCAACTTTACAGTTATCCCTGATGCTGTATTTCAAGGAAATGAGAGCCAGTTAGCCCCGGATATCCTGGTTTCTTGTATACACCCAGAATGGATATTCCTTTCCTAAGAGGCTTTAGAGCAATACAGTTGTGACTCTCATTAATTTGGTCTGCATGACTATTTCAGGAACATGTGAATGCATGCACCATATTTTAGGGGTATCTAAATATATGACCTAAAGGATAATAGTATGGATACATTTTTTCATCTTTAAGTGAGTATCCACAGAGTAGACCATGACACCCATGCCCCCTAAAAAGTACTGTGTAGAACTGGCTGGCTGGGAATTCACAATGTAGCCCATGGTGCCTGGAGCTCATAGAGATCCATCTCTGCCTGTGAATTCTGGGGATACAGGAGTGTGACAACACACCTGGTGACAAGAACTCTCCAAGTGAAGACCTGGAAACCGATTTTTAAGTCACAAAAATGCAGCCATTTCACTTAATAGGGGCTTACAGGAGTATCTAATCATCTAGATCAGTTAGCCAGTGCATATAGCCACAGCAAAATACCAAAGTAATGACCAGAACAAAAAAAGAACAAAGAAAAATAAATATCAAAACCTCAAACCAATGGGAAAAAAAGCCTAAACCTCAAAGCAAACAACACCCAAACCAAAATCAAACAAAAAAGCAACCAAACAAACAATCAAGTTGAGCAGTATTCTCTTGCTGCAGTTTAGCAGCACTGAACTAAACCATGTGGCCTACATTGAAGACAGGGTATAAAGGCAGTTTTAGATGTAATAGGCTATGGAGACATTGGGTGCTGTGCCTCTTTAGGGGCTTTTTAGGTGAGACCTTTAACTAATAAAAGTATGCCTTTGTGACTTTCATAGTGTTCCCTAAGTTTTTTTCCCGTCACAGCCAGTAGTAAAAAACATGGCTACACACCTTCACTAAAAACTTTATTTTTCCAAAGGTTTTCTAAGGGTGGTGGTCATTGTCAACAATCTATATCTTCTTTACGGTGGGGACTGAATTATGATGTGCTCCACCAGCAATGTCTGAAAGAAATCAAGCATTAATATTGTGAATGCCAGAGACACTGTCAGGTGAGGGACAGGAAGCACTCCAAATGTTTGCAAATAACTCATAGATTAAGAGGTATTTGAGGACAGCAATCAGAGCAGTACTTCATAACAGCATAATATCCTCAGGACACAGAGTCTTCATGGCCATGCCACACCAAGGCCTTCCCATGTAGCTGTGGTAACCCATGGGCTGCATTCCATAAGTTTTAAGTCATTTGTCATTCCTCCTGCATGGCTCTTGGCAGGTCACTTCACATAAGCTGTGAAACTGGAGAATCTCTAGTGTTTGCCTTTGGAAGAGCAAATGACTAATACAATGAGAGAAGAACTGTCCTAACCTCGATAGTACATTGTCTTCAGCAACACTTGGGAATAATATGGGAGCCACTTCAACACAGATTTGAAGAGATAATATGATGCTATTGGTGTTTACTCTGTCTGGGTATCATCATGATAACATCACAGTATACCATGATGGATTATCCACAATGTATGGACAGCTGAGAACCATGCAAATGGTAAGAAACTCAAAAACTTCAAAGATACAGGGGACCCACTTGGTTTTACCCCCTTCTTGCAGCTTGAGCTCTAAAGTTCATTTGCAGGACAGTGATGGGATGCTGCAGTTTTACAGCAAAGTTGCTTCAGCAGGCACTGCAGGCATTCTTCCAATCTTTCCTGTTCTTGTTCAATAGATAATTGTGATTTGGTGGAGAGTTATAAGCACTTGCATGTGTGTGTGTGTGTGTGTGTGTGTGTGTGTGTGTGTATGTATGTGTGTGTGCGTGCGCGCTCATACCCACAAATGTGCATGGATACATACACACTTGTGATCATACACAAGTACATTTATAAACACATAAAAATGTTGCGGTAAATCTCCTGCCCATAGGGTGTCCATAGAATAAAAGACACAAGTCAATAAATATCAAATGAATGCTGCATGCCTAGATTGGGCAGATTTACCATTAAACTACACTATTCCCCGGCTATGAGAGCTCTTAACAACTTGCGGTTTCCTTGGTCAAGGTCTCCTTCGTCTTCTCTCTCTCCACCTCCACCATGCAACCCATTGTAAATTTGCGGCAGGTTCTAATATAGCTCTTGCCATACCTTTCCAGTCTTGGGGGATTATTCTATTTTTAATAGCACAAGAAGTCAGAATTAGTTTAACAAATGGTGAGTGCATACCAAAATTAGTGACACTCTCCTTAAATTTTCTCAGATCTAACACATCCACAGGTTGCCATTCAAATTCCTCATAACCCTGTGGGTAAACAACGTTTGTAGGTCTTTGTTGTACAGTAACCGGATAGACCAAGGTGTGTTTTCTAATAACTCTTGGTTGACTTTCTCTATTTACTTCTATCTTAACCTCAGTATTTTCCTCAGCTGAAAATTTAAATTCCTCCCTTAAGGTTTGTATACATGCTTCATATGTTTCTTTATATTGTAATTGTTTCCATTCCTCATTATTTTCTATCTGTTTCTCCATCTGATCTGTGAGCTGTTGTATGCTCTGTTCGATCATCTTTTCTAGCTCCTGTAACTTCTGTTCTAAGCCCTGCTTCCATTCGTTATTTTCTATCTGTTTACAAATCTCATTTCTATCCTGTACCAAAAGTTCTATTGTTTCTTGTAATCTCTTTTCCAAGGCAAAGAATTTTTTATCTAGAGCTTTGTCTTTTGAGAAGACATAGTATATCAAAAAATAAATATAGCAATACTGATAAATAATAAAGTGTTCCCTAAGTTGATTTCTGTCAAACCATTTGAAATATCATCATATAAAGCCCCAAAGATATCCATTGTTTTTGTCATCTTTAAGTATCAAAATATGTTTCTTTTTTTTTATATTAAAAAATTATCTGGTCTGGAGCCCTCAATTCACTGTTTCTACCCGAAAACTACCTCGCAGGCAGTTGTGTTCTAGGATCAGCAGTCCCTCGTTACAATTCGTTACTATAACCTTTCTATTTATCTGTTTGGCTCTCTTGACTCAGAGCAGCCTGCAATTTACTTCTTGCAACCTTAAAACCTTTTACATCTATTTATCTGTGTCTATTCACTTTTTTTAATTTATTTTTTTAATTTTTTAATTTTTTAATTTAAATGACCTACTGGTCTGGCTGCAATAACTTTTGTTTCACTGTTGAATTTTCGGAAGACCCTTCTTTCAGTTTTCACAGGGCAGTGAGCAAGCCCAGCTGTAAGCTGAGTGCTGCTCCTGACCTTGGCAGTTGGGGAAGTTTTTGTACTTTGTAACCTTTTGATCTTTGCAGGTCCTCAGACCTATTCAGCTTTCAATACACTTTCATCTCAAGTTAGTTGAGTTCTAAATAATACGTCAATTTGTTGCGGTAAATCTCCTGCCCATAGGGAGTCCATAGAATAAAGACACAAGTCAATAAATATCAAATGAATGCTGCATGCCTAGATTGGGCAGATTTACCATTAAACTACACTATTCCCCGGCTATGAGAGCTCTTTACAACTTGTGGTTTCCTTGGTCAAGGTCTCCTTGGTATTATCAGATTTTCAAGAATCCCTTAATATAGTAACTGACTCTCAATATGCCGAAAGGGTTGTTTTACACATAGAGACTGCTGAACTTATTCAAGATAATTCTGAATTGACCTCATTATTTTTTCAACTACAACAAATTATTAGAAATAGAAGTAACCCAATATATATAACACACATAAGATCCCATACAGGTCTGCCAGGCCCTCTAGCACAAAGTAATAATGATATCGACCAGCTATTGATAGGAAGCTTGCTAGAGGCTTCAGAATTTCATAAAAAACATCATGTTAATAGCAAAGGTTTAAAAAAAAAGGTTTTCTTTAAACTTGGCAACAAGCCAAGGAAATTGTGAGGCAATGCCCTACTTGCTCATTATATAACCAAACTCCTTTGCCTACAGGAACTAACCCTAAGGGTACCCAAAGAAATGACATTTGGCAAATGGATGTCTTTCATTTTACAGAGTTTGGTAAACTGAAATATGTGCACCATACTATAGACACATATTCAGGATTTCAATGGGCAACTGCCTTAGCATCAGGAAAGGCTGATTCTGTAATTACACATTTGTTAGAAGTCATGGCCATTATGGGAATACCCATACAAATTAAAACAGACAATGGTCCAGCATATACCTCTAATAAGATGGAAAAGTTTTTTACATATTATAATATAAAACATGTTACAGGCATATGACATAATCCTATGGGACAAGCAGTTGTGGAGAGATCCAATCGAACTCTAAAGGAGATGCTTAATAGGCAAAAGGGATCAATAAGAACCCCCAAAGATAGATTACATAGTGCTTTATTAACTCTAAATTTTTTAAATGCTAATGAACAAAACACCACAGCTGCTGAGAGACATTGGATGGTGGAAAAAAACTTCTGAACTAAATCAACCTGTTTATATTAAGGATATTATGACTTCAGAATGGAAAGTGGGAAAGGTGTTACGCTGGGGGAGAGGTTATGTTTATGTTTCCACAGGAAAAGAAAAGCTGCGGGTTCCTTCCAAAATGATAAAGATCAGAAATGACAAAGGGAGACCCCCTGAAGCACTAGTCGACACAGAAGAAAAGGGAGACTAACTCAACCAACCAAATGGGTGATGTATATATGGTGTTATGTCTCTTATATGGACTTAACTGGCTGGGACTAAAATGTCAATACAAAGCCAAGAACATTTAATTGGGTAATAATTTCTCATGACTTAATACATGCCATCCTTTATGAGGGCATGTATATAAGTTTTATATAGTTTGATTAAGTAATCAAACTAACCTGAAGAGGGCAGTGGCCTTTCTTTATTGATCTTCATTGACAAAGCTGTGTGCCCTACATGTTCCACGTAAATGTTTTTATAAAACTACCTGTTGCTTTTAAGTTTTATATGTTACAGGATGAAAGAAGAGAAACTCAGCCCTAGCATGATTTATACTCGGGGATGCTGAGTCTCTGGGACCTCCTATTCCAGCTTCGTGCTTGATTCTACTGCAACTGCATTGAAGCTGCTTCTTTGAAGGACTTGCTTCCAGAACAGCTAGCTTGCCTGTCCAGCCTTTCTGACTGTAACAGTTATGGTGTCAGCTAAGCTATGAACTTTCTCAGTACATAGAGACTTCAAGGCAAATGATGCCAGCTAGCTCTCCTTTGACTAAGCCAATTTTCCTGTTTTCCTTTTGGGCCCCAAGATGGGAATTCTTCGCCCCAATTCAGCTGGAAGCAGAGGAGGTTCGCAGTTGGTGGAGAGAGAGAAGACAAAGGAGACCTTGACCAAGGAAACCACAAGTTGTTAAGAGCTCTCATAGCCGGGGAATAGTGTAGTTTAATGGTAAATCTGCCCAATCTAGGCATGCAGCATTCATTTGATATTTATTGACTTGTGTCTTTATTCTATAGACTCCCTATGGGCAGGAGATTTACCGCAACAAACAAGCATACTGCATTACTGTCAGGTGTTTAGTTTTCCAATTAATGTTAATGCAAGTGGTAATGACCTGTACTACTGTAGAAAAGAAAGTTAAATTTTGTTGCATGGAGAAAGAACAGAGTATGCAGAGGAGATAGAGACCTCTGGCAAAGTGCACAGACAAGTGGACACGTGGGGGGCCTTGTTATTGTACCAAAGCCCACTGAGAAATTTCTTCAGGCTGTATACTAAAGGCTTGTATCCCCAGCAAAACCCCGCCCCTTGCTCTCACCCACTGCTTCCCTGTTGCTTCAAGATAAACCATTTTCTCAAAAAGGAGCTCTCTTAACCATGGAATGCCGCACTTCACGCACAAAACAATGAGGTAAGGAAACTAGAAAAACCTTCATACAAAAATTTTAATTCCTGTAAGGTGATTGTATCAGGAATTTGATTGGCTAACAGAAGGCTGATGATCTCATGGCCAAATGATGTATAATTTCATACCACAATATATTCCATGGAAGGGCTGGACCACATTGTACATTCTCATTCTTTGCCTGATGAACATTTAGATAGTCTCAATTTGGGGCTGCTCTGAGGAGTGCTGATAAAACTGAAATGTCCCCTAATTTGTCTGCGGATATCCACTTCTCATTCTGAAATCACCGGGTCACCTGGAGACTGCAGTTCAACTTTCTGAAAATTGTACATGACTTCTGCCTGGGCTCTATCGTTTAATGCCAACAGCCATACCTGAAGGGTCCTCATCTCTCCCAAATTTCCATGAGGCCAATTTTAATACAGTGTTTGGAATAAAAGGAGTGACTGAGTGCTACAGAAACAGAGCTTTAGTGTATCAGGAGCCTAAGAGTGTTGCACTGCACTGAGACAAACCTATTCTTACACCTCAGCATGGCTCTGGGAATTCTGCTTGTGTTGGTAGCAGCTGCAAGCACACTGCTTCTTCCAATCTCTCAAAGAAGAAAATCTAGGCCAAGTTCCACAACCAAGGATAACTGAGCCAGTTAGGCAAAGGTGGAAAGAAAATGCTAGCTGGCATTGAGGATGAGAAGAAAACAGGCTGTAGGGGAGAAACAGTGAACCCCTGACCTTCCAGTGAGCTGTTACTATTCATCCAAGAGAGAGAAGGGACACAACTACCCATCCAGCCTTTCTGCCTCCCTGGCACCTTGATTTTCCACAGCAGCTTCCTCCTAACCTTTGTGTACCCCATTCCTTTGGTTTCCACCAAATGATTTTATTGTGGATGAATAGTTTTTTGCCTCTATAAACTCCTGAGAACTTTTATATTTACAATTACATATTTTCCCCCCTTTGTTCCAGGGTGGACATGCAAAAAGATGGGAGGCTTCATGCAATGTTCAATGAATACAGAGTGGTAAGAACCTGAGCAGCCATGGTACTTTCTCATCTAAGTTGGGTACAATCTTTGTTAAAGATGTTCCTTCCATGAGCAAGTGACATATACATGTGCAGAAAAACACAAATATTTTTATGAGAGCTCATATATAAACACAGATAGACAGACAACCAGCCTGCCAGCCAGACACACATACACATACATTCACACATACAAGCAACCACCACCCACACAAGCTCATACAGGCAACTGCCCCTTCACATATGCTCAACATGAGTACACTGATGCTCACTCATACCTGGATAAGCACATATATATGAATGTTTGTGTGCTCATACACACAGACAATATTGAACAAAGACCTACACACATGGCCATATGTGCACACACAAATATACACATACATAAAACCACATCACAAATACAAGCACAAACAACATGCACACACAGGCACAAAAACATGTGCATGCACACACACACAAACACACACACAAAGACACAAACACACACAAAAATGCACACACACACATCCCTTCATTATGCAGGAAGGCAAAAGAGAACACTGGCTTGTTTCAGCAATCTTTCAGCTCCAGGAAGAGTTATTGGATTTTCATGCTGTCTAAAAGGTTCTTAGATTCAGCAGGGCTCTCCTGCCCTGGCTTACACATTATTTCTATGTTCAATACATTTTGAGCCTGAGATCTGTATTCTAAATGGAAGTTACAATCTCTGCATAGCAAAGCTGGACCATGCAACAGCAATCATTCATGCAGGGCTCCTAACAAAGCCTCTAACTAACTTCAAGTTGATCCATCATAGTCTTCTCACAAAACCTGCCACAGAAGAGTTTGATTTGAACAGAAGGAGAGAAATGTGACCCACAGTCATTATCCAGCAACTTTGAATGGATTGCATTGTAAAAAATATGAAAAGAGCACCCAGGTCAGTCAGTAGAATGCTAGGAATTCCAAAAAATGATCAAATTCTACTACAAAGTCCTATATTCAACAACACTGGAAAATATAGATGTGATGGACCTAAACCACACAAAGACTCAACCAAGAAGGAAACTTCAGACCAATTTCACTTATGAATATCGATGCAAATATGTGCAATAAAGTTCTTGCAAGCCAAATCCAAAAACACATCAAAACAACTTGATTCATCATCATCAAGTACACTTCATCCCAGGGATGCAGGGATGGTTCAATATATGGAAATCCATCAATATAATCCTCTATAAACAAACTCAAAGAACAAAAACACGTGGTTATTTCATTAGATGGGGAGAAAGCATATGACAAATCCAACACCCCTTCATGATAAAAGTCTTGGAAAAATCAGCAATCAGGGCCAATACTTAAACATACTAAAAGCAATATACAGCAAACCAGTAGGTAACATTAAACTATATAAAGAGAACCTGGAACCAATCCCACTAAAATCAGAGTCTTGACAAAGCTGCCCTCTCTCTCCCCATCTGAGGATGTAGAAAAAAAGTAATACTCCTCCATTTTGGTGAGTTTGTAAGCAGCTACAACAACCCTGGAAATCAGTATGGCAGTTTTTCAGAAAATTGGACATAGTAATACATGAGAATCGAGCTTTACCACTCCTGGGCATATGCCAAAATATGCTCCAACATAGAAGAAGGACATATGCTCAACTGTTCATAGCAGCCTTATTTATAAAAGCCAGAATCTTTAAAGAACTGAGATGCCCTTCAAGAGAGGAATGGATAATGAAAATATGGTACATTTACACAATGAAGTACTACTCAGCTATTAAAAACAATGACTTCATGAAATTCTTAGGCAAATGAATGGAACTAGAAAATATCACGCTGAGTGAGGTGACCCAGTCACAAAGGAACACACATGGTATTCACACACTGATCAATGGATGTTAATCCCAAAGCTCAGAACACCCAAGATAAAATATGCGTACAAGATGAAGCTCAAGGAAAAGGAAGACCAAAATGTGGATAATTTCCCCCTTCTTGGAAGGGGGAACAAAATACCCATGAAGGAGAGACAGAAAATTTTGTGGAGCAGAGACTGAAGAAAAGGCCATCCAGGAACTGCCTCACCTGGGAATTTATCCCAAACCCAGACACTATTGTTGATGCCAAGAACACTTTCTGACAGGAGTCTGATATAGATGTCTCCTGAGAGGATCTGCCAGAGCCTGACAAATACAGAAGAGGATACTCACAGCCAACCATTGCACTGAGAATGGGGTCACCAATGGAGGTGTTAGGGAAAGGACTCCAGGATCTGAAGGGGTTTGTAGCCCCTTTGGAGGAGCAACAACATGAACCAATTAAGAGCCTCAGCTCCCAGGGACTAAACCACAAACCTATGTGGACACATGGAGGGAGCCATGGTTCCACCTGCATATGTAGCAGAGGATTGACTTGTGGAACATCAGTGGGAGCAGAGGCCCTTGGTCCTGTGAAAGTTCAATGCCCCCGTGTAGGGGAATACCAGGATAGGAAGTAGAAATGGGTGGGTGGGTGGAGAGGATACACACATAGAAGCAGAGGCTGGGGGGATGGTATTGGAGGTATTCAGAGGGGGAATCCAGGAAAAAGGATAGCACGTGAAATGTAAATAAAGTATCAAATTAAAAAAATACATCATTGAGGTCTGTTACAGAAGCTTGTGGCACAGACTCATGGAAAGTTCTTAAAGAAATAGTCTGTTCTGTCAGGTCCACTCTGAGATCACTTGAATGTCAGCTACCTGCATCTGTTCCCAGGGCTCTGCTGTTCCTTGCCCAGCATTATAAGTTTAATAGGGAGCAAGAGGACCCAGTTCAAGTAGCAAGGGTATGGCATATACCAGGCTGGGGTAGTCCAGGATACAGCCTGAATCCATGTACTTCTTGAATCCTTAGCTCATAGGGCTATTTTCTCCTTGGTCCACACCCTATGACAGGCTGAATGATGAATTCAAGATGCTTCATTGACAACATGAGAAGACAATGATGAACATGCAGAAAATGACCAATTGTATGTGTGATGGCATGGAGAATTGCAAGGAGCTGATTGCAGAGAACAATTCCTACAGGTGAGTCACTGACACAGCTGACACCACAGCACTAGGCAGGGGATCCTTCTGCCCTTCTAAGACTTTAAACAAATGTCAGGGCTCTGGTTCTATACTGTCTGCCTCTTAACAGGAAGCCTGCCTCTAGGCAAGGGTCTTGGATTTGTACCTTTTGAACTTAGTTTTCCTAGGTTTGAACAGTGTCTCAAACAATCCAATCATTATTCTTTCCAACTCAGGATTCTGTAGATAGAAAATATTTGCACCATGATTGTAGTATTAATCAAACCTCAGCCTGTAGAGCTCAGACAAGAAATGTAAAGTTCTGGGATCCATGAGACACATGAAAAGTTTGCATATGTTTTGAAACTCCTATCCACTCTCAGAGGGAATTTGTCCTCTAACTGCTGATGGCTTTCTAATAACACAGACATATAAGTGCCCATGTGGACCATGTCCTCTTCCTTGAAGTACATGAAACCCTCTTGGTTCTAGGGTTTTCAGAAGTACTTTGAGCCTTGTGGAATGTGTCTGGTTTCTGAATTTGACCTGCCTCTATTTGGTGCTGACATGTAAACTGTGGCCTCTGATCTGCAGTGTCTGGGGATCAGGGTCCTTGCAGGGAGGATGGTACTTGGAGGAGTGTTGGACAAATTGAAGTTGGCAGGAAATCATGGTATTGGGTTGTTTGTTCAGCAGCAGGCACTGCCAACTCCTGAGTGAGTGTACTCAGCTGAAGCACAAAGTAAAGATGTAGTGGAATAAGAACAGAAAGCTACTGGGGGAGCAGATTGAACTGCAAGTGTGCTGTGAGGAAAAATGTAGCTCAGTGCAGAGGCCAGCAAGAATATCTATGATCTTCTGCCAAGCAGCAGCAGGCAGCATGTGGCATCATGGCTTGATTGCCCTCCTGTCTAACCATAAACATGGACAAACCCATGTATCTGTCCACAGACTTATCCTGCTACTCACCTAGGTCGCATTTAATTCTTCACTTAAGTCATCATTTACATTCTATGCAGGTAGCCTCTTTCAAGAGGCTGTATGTATGGCAAGCAAATGCTCTGCCTGAATCTGCAGTTCATGAGGGAGGCAGACTGATCACACCTCACGCACCTACATGCCACTCAGTTACAGGGATGCCATGTGGGATATTCTCTTTATAGTAGCACGGAGCTTAGGAGGAGGAAGTAAAGGGCCATAGTTCCTTTGCTTTACAGGAATCTCAGGGAGGAAGCAATTTTCAAGGTGGAAAGACAAGGAAAAATGCCAAATGAGTGGTTCTAATTACTGTCTTTGGGGATCTTTGGTTCTTTCTCTTTTTCCTTGTATCCCAAGATGGTCTCTTCACACTATGTAGGTCTAGGGACACAATGATAGAGCCTGAATAGCAGCTTGTCAGTCATGTATTTTGTGACTGCAGCTGGAGAGTTCATTCCTGGCTCTTGAATCCTGAAGCTGGCTGCATGAATTGGGGTTTACTGCTGTGAGCTGAAACCATAACCA
Organism: Arvicanthis niloticus; assembly: GCF_011762505.2. NCBI lineage: Eukaryota > Metazoa > Chordata > Mammalia > Rodentia > Muridae > Arvicanthis > Arvicanthis niloticus. The sequence continues at coordinate 34,067,749 of NC_047676.1, read as the reverse complement.
AGGTAATTCTTTCATGACATCTATTTGGGGCTAGCTTAAAGGTCAGAGTCTTAGTATGTTATCATCAAGGCTGGGACATGGAAGCATCAAGGCAGGCATGATGCAGTAGCAGCTGAGAGTTCTACGTTTGCATCTGAAGGCTGCAATTCGAATATTGACTTTCAGGGAGCTAAGAGGAGGGTCTTAAAGCCCACAACCACAATGACACACCTACTCCATCAGGGCCACACCTTGTAATAGTTCAATTCCCTAGGAATAGCATACACAAGCCATCACACCAGGGATATGGGAAAGGGTTTTCACAAGCTGAGGGTTGCTGTGAGAGATTTGAGGCTACAAGATCAAAATGACTCCAATCATATCAACTGAGTCTGAACAAGAAATGTGCTCCCTAGTCCTTTGTCACCAGAAAGGATGACTGAGAGGGTGGTGGGTCTCACTTGGAACATTTGCATTTGATAACCTAAATTCAATTGCTCTTCCTGCATGATGAATTCCTCATTGCTTTTTGATCACTTATGTTTTCTGAGGTGTGTGTGTGTGTGCATGTGTGTATGTGTGTGCATGTGTGTATGTTTATGTCTGGATTTATGCATCCATGCAATTGTGTGTGCTTCTATAAACCACGTTTAATGAGAAGAGTACAATTGCTGTTCAGTTTGCATTCTTGAAACATGCAATACAGCAACCCATCCTTCTGTGTCTCCACTAAGTTCCCTAGAACAAAAAGGACACATAACCTGATATAAAGTCAGATTTTCAAGTGACTGAAAGTCTTTTGATCCAACTTGAAATCCTTTGGAGTAAATCAACAACAAATAGTTAATGGAGGTGAGTAGAAGGGTGCAGTGTCATGCATCTCTGCCTGAGAGTCACCAAGGCTGACCTAAGGTTTATGTCCTACAGCCTTTGTGGGGTAGACAGTCTGCTTGATGGTGTGTTTTTATGTTGCTGAAACTGAGGTGCTTATTGGAAACATCTAGGCTCTATACTTCAAGGCCACAACAGAATTTCTCATGGTAATGTGTGTCTTTAATTCTAGTCTCAGGAAGATGTATCCCTGTCTTCCAAGCCAGCCTGGGCTATATAACCTTTGCCTCAAAACAGTAAAAAATGCACTGGTGGGACATGTCAGCAGGGGAAGGTGATTCCAACCTAGCTGGTGGCCTGTTTTCAATCTCCAGAAGTCACAAGAAAGGAGAAAATTGATTCACCATGTATCTTTTGGGTTCTGCTGTCCTTGGCCATAGGTCCTCCTTCCCATACCACTCAGTAATACCCAAATGGAACTCACCTAAATTCATCATTAATTGTTAGCAGATGGGGTTGCTAGGAAAGGCACCTGACACAGAACTAACCAGATGTGAGCCTTTGTAGTCAGAGCATCCTGAGAGGCTGGAACTCTTTCCCCCAAATAAGATTGAGACAATTGCATACACCCAGTTCTTCCCAGGCATTAACTATCCCTGGCCTCCATGTTTCAAAGACACCAAACAAGTAAAACAGATGCTACTGTTTAGTAAACTGATAAAATCACACAGTAACAAAAGATCCAGGACTTGATCCCAGGGTGATGTTTTAACCCCCAGTTCACTTCACCATAACCCTGTTACCATGGCTACACAATCAGTGTGGTTTTTGACACCCAAATCAATATCACTTCTTGGATTTTCATTTTTAGACAGAGCTGGCCCTGAAACTGGCTCTGCCTTTTAGGGATGTGCGTCTCAGAAACAGACAGGTGTACTAAAGAATCATGCAGTTCCTGGTTGACCTTGCCACTTCTGCAGGGCAGAGGGACCATTGCCAGCTTCCTGACAAATGCCTACTAGTTTAATAGAATGCAGCATTTGTGAAAAAAAAACAGAACAGTTGTCACAATGACAAAAAAAAAGAGAGAGTGAGAGAGACTCATCCTCCAAATTCCACTGAAGAGGGAGGAGGGCAGTGAGTGGATGTGTTCTCTCCCAGTGTCCCTCCAGTCATGTCCTTTGTATTGAGTACAAACTCCTCCCCTCCCTTTCCTGACTCAGCTCTCAGGCTACAGCCAACCTTCCAGTGTGGTCCTGAGTCTGTGCCTCCAGCCTTAAGGTCCCAATGTCTATTTTAGTCCAACTTCCACTTTGCCCACTGCAGCTCTCACATCCTATTTCTGTTCAAACTCACTGGCTCTTGTAACAGAAAGAGCTGGGGTTTTCCTGATCACTGCAATCAAAGTACCTGTGAAAAGAGATTCTGCCATGCCCTTCTGGATGGTTCAGCACCATATTTGTTGCACTCATTGGTTAAACTAACAACAATTTAAAGTCATTACTTGAATATGAGAGGATCTCTACCACAGGGAGCTCCAAGTGCTTTAGAGGGAAGAGAGTCCTTGGGAAGATTCTGCTCAGGTTGTATAATACCTTTGTCCAGGCATTAAGAAATGAATCACTTCTGCACTTCCTCATTGACAAGGACAGATAGGCCCTGACCACTTGAAAGCTAGAGGCCTCTTAGCCAAAGATGCCAGCAAACCCCAGAGACGGTCAGAAGAGAGCATGAGAGTGGAGAAGGCAGGACAGTCTGCATCACCTGGTTCTGTTTATTCTTTTGTTTTTTTCTAATGGAACAACTTTTGCATACCCACAATGCCTTTTCCCCTCACTGTTCTATCAAAAGACAAATAGTTTAATCTTCCTCTCACAGTTTTAAGAAATTTCAAAACTTCACAAATTTTCAGCCTAACCTCATGTTATGTAGTCCAAGAAGAACCACACTTACTTCTTATTATTTTTTTGCTAGTTTTTCATCTCTTTCCTTAACATTTCAATGGTGATTTTGATTAATTTTCATGACTTGGGCCCTGATACATAAAGATTATTATACCATACCATGACTTTATTTCACAATATTTTTTAAAAGTGTGTGTGTGTGTGTGTGTGTGTGTGTGTGTGTGTGTGTGTGTGTGTGTTGCTCCTAGGACAATAATACAATCTGCAGGAATTGGCTCTCTCCTTCCATCATATAGTCCAGGGAACAAACTCAGGTTATCTGGACTGATGGTGAGTGCCTTTGTAAGGCCCACTAGAAAAAGAACTCACAATCCGTGGAGAACTGCAGACGCACCCCAAATCACTCACGAGAAACACAACTTGATGCAAACGCAAGAGGTTTACTGGCTAGCCAGGGCTGTCTTCCCTTCAAGCCCGCGCAGGGGCCGAGAGATTCAGCCGCCCTGAACAAAAAAAGTTTACAGCTTTTAAGGGTGAATCTACAAACCAGGTGGGGGTGGAGTTAGGGAAGGGGGAAGGCTGAGAGTGGAGTTAGGGAAGGGGGAAGGAGGGGGAACAGGTCACTAGGTCATCGATACATTTGATCTCAAATTCTTAAGATGGATGGTATGTCACTTTATAATTGGCTATTTCAAACTAGTTTCACACTATATATCATGAGCTCCAGTTCAAGGGGGTCAGGCTTATCTCAAACTTTTAGCATCGTGACACCAACTGTCTCAGGGCTGTTAGTTCAAAGCGCAGCCAGGCTAATCTCGGGCCCATAGCATCCTGACACCATGAATCTTAAGGTTTGTTTAGTTAGGGCCATCTGTTCAAATGGTCAGCTAATTTCCTGGGACTGAGGCAACACAGTGTTTGACTTACAGGTTTTTATGTCTTTGCTTTTAAGAATAGGGTTCAGGGGATCAACTTATGATTTTTCTATCTTTCACCTTCACTCACTAAGTTGTCTTACAAATGTCCTCCTGTGTTCTCCAGGGAGTAACTTGTTCCTTGGTCCCAACCTCTAACAACTCTCAATTCCTGATTAAAGTGAAATTAGTCAAAACTGGAATGTGTTCACTTCTTTAGGAGAGCAGCTTATTAGGTGTGACTGACCCATTCCTACTGAGGTGCTAAGTCTCCCCATTAACAATAATCTTAGGCAAAGCCAGACTGAAAATGGATAGCAAAGAAGAGAGGTGTGGTGAAAATTGCTCTTTAAACAAGCCCTGCAATTAAACAGAAAGAGCTGCTGAGAGACATTTTCTAACCAGCTGATCTACATGTAAGAGGCTCAGCACACCTGAGCTAACAGAGACACTCTCCAACCTGTCAGGATGCCTGACTCTCTGCAGGCTGTGTAGAGAGGGCCATGTTTGCAGCTTTTGGAAGCCATCACCCATGCTAGGGTAGGCTTTGGGTCATTTCTGTCCCTGTAAATAAGCCCTCCCACCCAAACAACTGTCAGAAGCTTCTGTTCACTGACATTCCTGTAACATTCCTTGGTAGTTTTGTTAGTTTTTGTTTGTTTTGTTTTTTGTTAGTTACTTATTTTGTCTAAGGCTGAGGCCTCATGAACTCCCACACTTCCAGGTCTGCATGTGTATTGGTGTTCTTCTTCTTGAGTCTCCATGTTTGCAGCTTCATTGCTGAGACTGCAGTGTTGTAGCAAAAGGTGAACTTATTTTAGAAGGAACTGCTTTAATATAGGGTAAAGCTTTTTTGAGGTTGTTGTTTTGTAAATGATTGACTCTTCATTGAAAAGCTTACTTTTCAATAGAAAAGATTAGATTTTTGTTTAATGCTTGCATTTATTTGTTTTTATATTTTGTTTCCTGTTGAGAACCCCTCTGCCCCATGCTTGGGGGACAAAATGACAAGGACCATTCTGTCAATGTTGAAACCTACACTGCCAAAAGCCTTGGGGGCTAAACTGTTAGAGCCAGCACTACCCCAGGCTACTCTGGTCTGTGGGTCAGGGTTCAGCAAGAGAGAGTGTGAGGATGGACAAGAGGAATGGAGACCAAACAAAGTGTGATTCGATCCCGTTTATTCTCCAGTCTCTCTTCCTAGTCCAAGTCCCAAGTTCCAAGTCTCAAATCCCTTGAGTTCCTACTTTCTAGTTCCTAGTCCCTAGTGCCTCCAAGTTCCAAGTTTCCAGTTCCAAGTTCTAGTCTCCAGTCTCATCCAAGTACAAGTGTCTAATTCCTAGTTGCTTGTCTCTTTCCCAGTTCCAAGTCCTAAGTCTCAAGTGTCTAATAATTTCTTCTGTCTGCCTCTCTCTTCTGCCTTTTCTATGTCTCACTTCTAAGCCACGCCTTTAACTCACACCTTGAAGTCATGCCTTTAAGTCTTATCTCTAAATCACACCTTTAAGTCTCACACACCCAAGGGAAAATCCTGAGTATCTAAAACAAGATGTTATCAGAATATGCTCAACTGTTGTAGGCTATTGTAAACAAATCTCTTGTAAGGGTACATGGCTCAAGATGGCTGCAAGGATGATAGACTTCTTCTGTCAGCTCCCCACAGTTTCCTTTGCAGGTGGGTTTTCAAGGGCAGAGGAAGGACATGGATGGATGGGAAGGTGGATAGGTTTGGGGTACAAATGTACAGCTCAAAACTAATCAGTATAAAGTTTAAAAACATTTGAAGGATAAACTTCCTAATATCAGTATAAATAAAAATATCCATGCAAGAGCAATTAAAGAACAAATTGGCTAGGAATTTAAAAGAGAGCTGAGATGTATGCATGGGAGGGTTTGGAAAGAGAAAAGAGTAGAAACCTGTTCTTAATAAACAGTAATCTCAAAATTGTAAAACAGAATAAAAGTTACCAGATGATGGCTACACTGCCAAGGTCTAGCATTGAAACCAAAGAGAGAGAGAGAAAGAGAGAGAGAGAGAGAGAGAGAGAGAGAGAGAGAGAGAGAAACCTAAAATAGAGCTTTGCAAATGATACAGTTGAAAGTTCTAGTTCACAAAATACCCTGGAAACATATTGTTCCTTTTTGTCATTGTAACCTGCAGATCACTTGCAGACTCCACCTTCACCTCCTTTCCCACTGCTCCACTCTGCCCTCTTCTGGAAAACAATAAAGAAACACTAGTGGGTGGGCCACACTTTTGTCCCTACCAAGACTGTTAGTGTCCACATCCCACTTCTAATGAAACTCCACCTGCAAGGAAATTCCTCTGACTTGATTAGTGACCACTTCCAACCACAGACTCCAATCCTGATTTTACCCCTGAAAAACACTTACACAGGAAGGTGGTGGAGAGGAAAGATTTTATTTATGTACACTGTCCATCAGAAGGCAATGATTCTACATAGACTTAAGAAAAAAATTCCTTAACAAATCAATTGAACAGTCAGGAGGACAAGATAAAGACACTTCCAGACTCCTGGGCATGTGGGGCACAGTCCCAGCTCTGAAGTTCACACAGGCAGCATGAGGCTATTCCTGAGTTTTTCTCTGGCTCCTGCCAGTGAGTAGTATATTGAAGGATTTCAAGGTGTATTCTCTCCACATTGCTTGGATGTCTTTCCTTTCCAGGTTTCTGTCTCACGTAAGTCTCTGTTCTTGGTCATTGGGTGGTGCCGGCACCTTTGGCTTCAGAATTCACCAGGGGCAAGCATGTCTGCAAAGCTGTGTGTGCTGTCATCTCTTGGCTGGTTCAGAGCCCATTGAACCCTTCTCGAGGATGTACCTTCTACTTCTTGAGGACCCCAATGTCTCCCTGAAGTTTCAGCCACTGTCTCCAAATGTCTTCTCTGTTGGCCAAGGGTCTTGACTGTACTTCCACTGTGTACCCTATGTAGTTCTTCTCATACCTCTGTCGATATTCCCTCTCCCATTCCTGGTAGCGTTCTTTCTCAAATGGGTCTCTAAAGTCAACACTCTGCCCATAATAGGCTTTGGTGTCATAAGGGGGTAGACCTTCTCTGTATCTATGAAAATACTCACGCTCTGTTTCTCCTTGAGGTATATTGTGTTTAGTGGGAGACTGTCCCCTAAATGCTTGAGGAGATCTGGACCAGGAGTGGCATAGTCTATAGGGCCATTAAATTCCTGAGAACAATAGTTTTCCTCAGACGCTGGTTGTGTCCATTTTCCAGATCAGCATAGTTTCCCAGCAGACACCATCAACAGGTGGAAGTAAATGTCTTGAGGCAAGATACTACGTCCTGGAGCAGGGACAAACATCTCTTGATGACAGAACTCTGCAACAGAACAATGGAGGCCTCCTGGAGCCATGCTTGTAGATGCCAAACTAGGCTGGAGAAGATCAAGGAATCAGGAGTTCTCTAGAAGTTAAAGGCTTCTCTAGATGTAGCACCCTAATATGTTCCCTGATGAGTTCTGTGTCACCTACCCATAGCCTGCTTTCAAGTCCTAAGTTCTGTACACACTGTGGGGCATAGTTAAAATCTCTGAGCTGTCCTTTTCTTTGTTTCCCTTTTGGAAAAATCATTTATTTTAGGAAGATAATTAGACTATAAACATTAGCTTTTCATCTAAAAGTACTTTTAATCTATCTTCACTCAAAATATTTTAACACAAACACACACACACACACAGAGAGAGAGAGAGAGAGAGAGAGAGAGAGAGAGAGAGAAACACAGAAAAATACAGAGACTGTAGCACCTTTTTTTCCTTCTCTCCTTCCTTATTTCCTCCCTTCCTTCCTTCCTCCCTTTCTTCCTTCCTTCTTTGTTCCTTTTTATTTAGAATGTCTCTATGAAGAGCAGGGTTTCCTGAAACTCATTATGTAGATCAGGCTGGCTTTTGAACTCATATTTAGTAAGTTCGAATTATGGACCACCACACCCCCTAAGACTGATTTACCTTTTTATTCTAATGTCTACTTTGTTTTATTCTTTTAGAGAAATTATGGAAAGCATATATTGAAAGAAGCAGAGAGTAGCATTGTATTTTTTGCATACAGCCAGTCCCAAGAAGGCCCAAATTTAGTCTTTCAAATGACTCTAAAATTACAAAGTGAACATTCTCTAGAATCTGAATGTTACCATTTTGCAAGGTTGTAAAGAAAGTTTAATATATAGATATTTGAGAAACATCTATTTCCATATTCTGTATTTTTAGCTTTGATTTTTAAACAAATATATGCTATTGACATGTTGTGTGAAATCATAAACTCTCTTTGGGACCGGAGGTACCATGCATACATTTTGTACACAGACACACATGCATGCAACACAACATGCAGTCAATAAACAAGTAAGTCAGATGAAAACACTCTTGCAGGGCTAGCAGGAGAGGCTCAGGAGTTAGAGTACAATTACTTTTTCAGAGGACCCAGAATTAGTTTCCATCACACACATGGTGACTCCCACATCTCAGGGAATTTGAGGCACTCTTGTGGGCTCTGTAGGCCCCATGCACACACATTATGAACCCACATGCTTCAGGAAAAACACTCATACGTATATAATAAGAACAAATGGGTCTCTTTAAAATATAGAATATCCTTGAATTTTAAAAGTACACATTATTTATAGTATTCCCTTTAAAGAAATGACTTTAATATACTCTATATTTTGTAAGGACATTGATTTTCAGAATATAACATTTAAAAAGGAAATAACATTTGAAAGGTCATGTAACAATCTGTCATTAAAGAGTTTTCAGAAGGAAGGGCAACTTTCTATGAAGTATGCAAATGTCTCACACTCATTACTTCACTTGAGAGATGGTTTACTTCTTTATGTTGTACTTACAATATTTCTTGGTTTTTTGAAACTTATTTTATGGGTTCCCAAATACTATTTATAAGATTTGACAACGTCAACATTACCTAGAATCATTTTATTGTCTAACTTTATTTATTCTATTAATTTTTATTTTTCAGTTCATGGATTTTTTTTTTTTAAGATTCATCCCTGAGTCCCCTGTCTCCCATATGAGCTATGCAGGAGAAGATGTGTCTTAAAGCAAATCGAAGCAGCCTGCTTGGCAGAATCTGATCCCATGGAAAAAATGAAAGCACTGAGAAACGAAATCACTTAGGAGTCTAGAAATGACCATCAGATTTCAGCCCGGGGCAGCTGACAGCCAAAAAGAACTTGCTCTGTGGAAAAGTCCCAGTTAGTAGTGCCCTGAGAATCCATAGGATGGGCACTGATCATTGGGATTGGTCTCTGGGGGAACAGAAGCCCCACAGCGACCCCTGCTGTGAAGAAGTGGCTTGCCAAGCTCAGAGGCAGAGCTGCAGATCTAGTAAGACTTTGAACTTCTAGCTCCTCCATTGACCTGGCTCCAGCTGTGGCCCCTAGAAGTGTGGTCAAGCAGACAGAGGCACGAAGTATAGACTTGCCCATGATTGCAGGACTCGCCTATAACTCGGGGTGTGTGAGTAAGTCAGACAGGGTGGTCCTGTGTTCTCCCTGTAGGTCAAGTTTACCCTTGGCCCCTTGCTTGAGGCAACCTGGGAAAGGACAGCAAGATTAAACCAGGAACTGAGAGAGAATGACATTAGAGCTCTGGTCTGTGCAGATCCGGAAAACCTGAGTCGAAGGGAAGGAAAATCAGCTGCAATGAAGATTTGTGTTTGCATTGACTATGTTGACTCCCGGGGGATGGAGGATGGTGTCCCAAGTCTTGGCACAATTGCCTGGCAAAAAGGTCATTTACCAATAGTAAACAGTATGAAGTCTGGTTTTTAAAAATGTTGGAAGCCTCAGGGGGCAAGAAAACAAACCGAAACCATGGCACCTGCATCTCATCTCCTACATCCTTGCACCTGAGTGCAAGGCATTTTGAGTAGCATTTAGGGACACACCTTCCAACCCTAAGTCCACACAGATTCCTACCTCCACCTGCATGACAGAGTCCACTCCTGTCAGCAAAGAGAGTCCTCTAAGAAACAAAATCACCTACTAAGTTTAAAATCACCTTCTGATTTCAGCTCGGTCCTGCTGACAGCCTCACAGAACTCCTGGACAAGTCATAGCTGCTAGAGAAGGGGTCCAGAGTGTGAGCCCAGAGGTTGCCTCCAACTGGAACGCTATCACCGCAGCGCCCCCTGCTGTAAAACGTCTCAGGGCTGAGGCTCCCAAACAGAACTAAGGGCCACCTATGGAGATTTTTGGATTCCTTCCTTGCCTCTGGCTCCTGCTTTGCCCTCCAACAAACAAAATGGTCCTCCATGACAGCAGCTCATTGCAGGGGCCCAAGCTAACTCAAAGGAAATAAAGACCCTACTATGACTTACATCAGATCGGCTGCTGTCTGTTATGTTTGGAGATTACTAACATCCCTGGCAGCACAGTTCTCTTCCTGCCACTGACCTCCTATGTGTGTTGTTTCTGTTTTATGTACTCTAAAACACAACTTTTGCCTTTTTCACTTCTTTTCTATTTTGTGGATTTGTGAACACCAGGTTTCAGGGTCTTTTGCTTGCCTTTCCACCTCTTTCAGGATTATGAATACCACCCACAGTATGAGTGCAGTAGGCTCATGTGATCCATCCCAGGGAACACACTGCTGATGTCCTTGTGTGCCTGGACCTAGAGCAGGAGAGCTGGCTTTTTAGTTCTGTGTGAAGAAGCTGTCTTGGGATTCTGCACCAGTGGCTCCTGGCCTCCTACAGTGCTGCCATGAGCAGATCTTGAGTCATTGCTGTCTGTCCTTGATGTCCCTGACTTAGAAGACCTCTGCTTTGACTCTTCCTCATGAAACTGCTTTGCAATCTTGCTATCTGCTTCCCTGTAAATATGACTCTGGTCCAAAGCACCCTGGAGCCCAACTATCCCTGCCTGCCTATATCCAGACACAAGAGACTGAAGAATAGACATGATATGTATATACACCTCAAACACAAAAAAATTAAACAGGAGACAGAGAGAGGGGCTGGGAGAGTGAGCAGGTGGAGAGGAGATTCCCTGTCCTGAAGCTTCATCTCTACGCTTACCTGGTATCTCCTAACCATTTCTCTGCTGGGAATACAGGATTAGCATCTGCTCAGGACTCCAGTAGACCAAAGGACTATTAAGGGGATTTCCAAGCAGGTCATGGTGACACAGGCCTTTAATCTCAGCAGGAGGGAGGCAGAGACAGGGAGATCTTTGCCTTGGTGGCCAGCTTGGTCTACAAAGTGAGTTTCACAAGAGCCAGGGCTACACAGACAAACACTCTCTGTAATGACTAGTCTTTGCTGTCAACTATATTGATTGAATCTCAAATTAGCAAAATCCAAAAAGGAAGACACACCTGCAAGGGACATTAGCTTAGTTCATAGAAAGTAATCTCTGTCTTTGAGGTAGGAACTTGCTTTTAATGCATATCTCTTTGAGCTGGAAAGACAGGGGCCTTTAACCTGGATCTTGAGTGCAAAAGACACTTATCTGTGTTATTGTGATATTTTTTTGATATGATCCAGGGTTTGTCTATAATCCCCCTGGCTGCCCTGGAACTCAATTTGTAGACCAGGCTCCCTTTAAACTCACAGAGAGGCACCTGCCTGATTCACTCCCATAGAGCTGGGATTAAAGGTGTGGGCCACCACACACACACAGTAAATACACTCATCTTTAATCCAGACATTGACTCTGAAAGACACACCCTTAATCTGGGCCACACCTTCAGCTGGAGGCCTATATAAGAACACGGAGGAAGAAAGTGTTCAGTTTGCCTGCCTGCTCTCTCTTACTTCACTGCCACTAGAGCCTACTTCTCTGTGATTCCATCTTCTACTGAAGACCAACTGAGGCTTCCAGCTTTGGGGACTGAGAACATCTGGATTCTTGGACGTTGCTTCCTTTCCAGCTGTTGCAGAATAAGCTGGACTGCAGCCTGTAAGTCATTCTAATAAATCCCTGTTCAGGAAAGAGAGAGTGAGTGAGAGATCATTATATTTGATATTTTACTCTCCTAACCAGGCATGTCGAATAGATTTGCTGGCCCAGTAGCACTTTCCCCATTGCCTTTCTAAAGAGTTGCCTATAACATTTAAATCTAGACAATTGCATCCAGTTTGATAGCATCTTACTTTGAGAGGCTTCATTCCTTTTTTCTTTGTTTCTTTCCATTGTTGAGATTAGGGATTTCTATATAGCACTAGCTGTCCTGAAACTAGGTCTGACAACCATGCTGGTGTTGATTGAGTTCAGAGATCCACCTGCCTCTTCTTCTGTATCCAGTTTGCTTCTTCCCCTTAGGTTCTAGGATGAAAGGATTTTGCCATGAAACAGGGAAGAATCTTGCCTCCTTAGACAATGCAAATAGATGCTAGGATTGTGGGTTTAAAACCCAGCTTCTGATTATGTAATGGCTTGTAGGGTTCAAGAAGTATAGAGTATAATTAACTAACTGGAGACTTCTCTGAATCACAAGGTCAAGGACTTGCCCTAAGCCTTCCATGGATAAAGCCAAGAAGATGATGCAGTTCTGTACCAGTTCTGTCAAGGATGCACCAGATTCTGAAGAACATGCACTGAAAAGTGCACCTGCCTTGCCAGCCCTGAGTACAAGAGGTGCCAAGTCTGAGCCAGGTTGTTTCTGTGGAGACTCAGGTCACTGCTCTGAGGATGGTTTATCTGTCGATTGGGATCTATATTCCTTCTGTGTATTTGAGAGTTTGGACTACCTGAGACACTACCGCAGATTGACTTGTGCCAAGAAGAGGGGCACAGATGTCTTCCAGAATGAGAGTCAGAGGGAGTGTCCCTAGGACACAAGTGTCCCTAGGAGATGTGGAAAATGACAACTGCAAAAATACAGAGGAGCCAGACCAACCTTCACCAAGCTTGCTCAGGAAGAAAAAGCTGAACCTTGAGACCTGTGTTGGTGGAGACTGCCCTGACCAGGATCCTGCTTTTGACAGTCCCAGATGCCAAGGGTTCTGGGCATGGCTTCAAAGTGCTTTTGGCCAGAAGAAGAAGAGAAAAGGTCACCTAGAATCTCATTGGAGCCTTGGAGCCCAGAAGCCTGCTAAGGCTTACAATTAGAGAATCTTCTGTCAGCTCCTGCTGTTACAGGGAAGGCACAGACAATGGCAGTTGTGTCTTTGCAGCCATCTGTTTTGTTTGTTTGTTTGCTTGTTTGCTTGTTTACAGCTTTCTTAATAAAAGTGTTAAACTGATGAAAATTTGTGCTCTTGTTGAAATGGTTCAAGGGAAATATGAAGGGTGGTGTGGACACAGATGAGGATACTCTACTATTTCCTTCTGTTGGTTGAAGGACTAACTGGTGGTTTGTTTTAAAGGAAGTTCTCATGGGATGTTAGGCATCCTGGTTCTCTTGTTTACTGTGCCATAAAATAACCAGTGAACAGGGAGCAACCTTGAGAACTTTGAGAAACACTTTTGCTGAATCAACATGGATGACAACTGATCTTCCCCCATGGTTTCCCTCCAAATTAATCTAGGAGTCACCTGCAACCTACAATTTACACTTCTTCCTTCTGTGTAGAATAGACTAGTCCTGGATTCAGATTTCCTTGCTTTGCCAGTCTTTTATGGAGATTAGAGGCCTGATTCACCACTTCTGATCTGGAGAATCTTTCTATATTCAGCAATTTCCAGAGCAAATTTCTGCATCACAAGTAAACTCACTTGAAAAACAGGACTTGGCCAAGCTGGAAGGTCATGGCACTGCTGACCCTGACACACAAAACTAAGAAAAACCAACTGGCCATGAGAAGTTGGCTGTATGTGCTTCTAGTCTTGGAAGAGGTTCACATTGTACAAGCCTAAGGTCAGCTGTTGGTCTTCTAGAAAGTCTAGCATCACATTAGGAAATGGATGTGAGGTAGGCATGTTCATTCAGGCAGGTGGATCCCTGTGAGTTCCAGGCCAGCCTGATTTACACAGAGACTTCTGGGACAGACAGGGCCATATAGTGAGAGAAACAAATGGAGGGATGGAGGTAGGGAGGGATGGGGAAAGGAGTGATGGATGGGTCTGAATGACAGACATTGCTGCATTTGTGGAGCATATAAAGAAGCAACTCTGCAAAACAGTGCTCAGGAACTGGGAGAGTCAGTGAGGATGGTTCTCCTGGGATTTTATCCATGCAACACAAAGCCTGGGAAGTTAGCAGCTCTCACTGTAGTCTACCCTTTCCCTCCAGTGCCAACTGTGTTCTCTACAGCAGGCTGAGCATGTGGGAACTAGTGCTCAAGCATGGTCAACATCAGCTGTGATTCCAGGATAGTGTTTTTGTACTTTGATGGCCTTTGAATTGCAGTTTTACCTTTTCATTATTCTCAGGAATTTTAAGTGATCTTTTTCCTCCCAGTAATACCTAATCTGTGAACTAAGTCCTGTACCAGGCAAGAAAGTGATCACACCGATGTCAGTGTCAAGAGCACACTTAAGTGTCATCACATACAGTTTGCTCTCTGAACTTCATTTTTCAGGAAGTCTGTGTAAAAAATGAAATAAGCACTGTACCACACTACTGACCAGCATGTTTTCCTTTGAATTTTTAACATTTTCTCTAATTCTCATTACCTGGACCTTTCAACAGAGGTGGGAAGGCTCAGAGAACATATCTTGGATTCACTGAGAGAATGAAGGCCTTCCATAATTTCTTCTGTAAATAGCAGAACTGGGAGAGTAGTTAGTTCTTCAATACTTCATCAACAATAGAAAATACAAGACATGCTTGCAGAATTTCTGTTACTATTGCAGAAATTGCTAAAATTAAATTGGTAGTAAAGTGGAATGGAGATTAACTTGAAACTCCTAGTTCCAGCACTTTATTTATACAAGCCTTGATTTGTTTCTGGACACTGCCATTGTCTTAGTCAGGGTTTCTATTCCTGCACAAAACATCATGACCAAGATGCAAGTTGGGGAGGAAATGGTGTATTCAGCCTACACTTCCAAATTGCTGTTCATCACCCAAGGAGGTCAGGACAGGAACTCAAGCAGGTCAGGATGCAGGAGCTGATGCAGAGGCCATGGAGGTATTTTTCTTACTGGCTTGCTTCCCCTGGCTTGCAGAGCTTGCTTTCTTATAGAACCCAAAACTACAAGCCCATGGATAGTACCACCCAAAAATGGTACCTCCCCACTTGATCACTAATTGAGAAAATGCCTTACAGCTGGATCTCATGGAGGCATTTCCTCAACTGAAGCTCCTTTCTCAGTGATAACTCCAGCTTTTGTCAAGTTGACACACAAAAGGAGCCAGTACAATTGACCCTTTGTCAACTTGACACACAAAGACATCAATATTAAGCCTCAACCCTTACTTTCTTATTCATCCACAAGACCTAATAACTCTAAATAACCTACAGTCTTTGCAAATTCCTACATATTAAAATTTCAATCCCTTTAAGATATCCAGTCTCTTAAAATTCAATGTCTTTTTACAAAGCAAAGTCTCTTAAGTGTGGGCTCCACTAAAATACTTTCTTCCTTCATGCTGGAAAAATATCAGGGCACAGTCACAATCAGAAGCAAAATCAAACTCCAACCATCCAATGTCTTGGATCCACTCACGAACTTCAGGTCTGATACCAAGGGCTTGGGTCACTTCTCCAGCCCTGGCCTTTGGAGCACACACCTTGTCTTCTAGGCTCCAGCTGCCTCTACTCCACTGCTGCTGCTGTTCTTGGTGGTCACCACATGGTACTGGCATCTCAAGACATTACTGTCTGCCACCACAACTGGGCTTCACAAATAGTCTCTCATAGACTCCCTTTATGGTGACAAGCCTTGACTCCTCTGCATGACTCCTTCATGTTTTCAAAACCAGGACCACCTGGGTGAGTCTTACACCTTACCATGTCCAGCCACTGCACGAGGTACAACCTTGGCTATCTCTGAAACACAGCTTCTTTGTGCTCTCAAAAAAACACTTCCCAGAAAATTTCACCTCAATGACCCTGGTCTCTTCTTAATCATGACTAATTTCTTAGCTCTAGTTAAACAGCATCAATAGTCCCAGTAATGCAGTTTTCACCTTAGTATCTTTAGTTCTGGTATCTTGTTAATCACAGCTGATTCTTCAGCCCTAGCTAGCACAACCCACAGAATCTTCACAACCAAAATAGCAATGGCCTTGATAAGATTCCTTAATCTTCCCTCTGAAATTTCACAAGCCAGGCCTCCATCTTCTGCTTTCTCAGCTTGGTTTCTTAGAGAACCCAGGACTACCATACCATGGATGGCACCACCCACAATGGGCTCAGCCCTCCACTCTTGATCACTAATTGAGAAAAGTTATTACAGCTGGATCTCATGGAGGCATTAACTCAAGGGAGGCTCCTTTTTCTGTGATAACTGCATCTGGTGTCAAGTTGACTAACAAAACTGGCCAGTACAGGCCTCCTAGGTGAACTTCAAACACATCCTGAAATGAATTGGAAAGGATTATCCAAACTGAAATAGGTACCTTGAACACAAGGAGTCAAATGACTAGTTCACAGCCTGAATTCCTAGAACTTCCATCGAATGGAGTCTGGGTGTTAGGAAGGTTATTTAACTCAGAAATGTTTATTGTATTTACTTTGTTTGCAACTTGTCATGTGTAGAGAGCTGCTCCCCAGAAGATGGCGCCTGGCAGGCAGCCAGGCAAAAGCTTGTACCTGTAAACACAAGCCTTATTAGGAATACATAAACAATATGCCGCTTTCGATAGTAGAGTGTCCATAGTATTATGCCACGTGGCAGAGAATTGTTGGCTGGCCTTAAGGGGATATAAGCCAGACGCTGAAGGGGAAGGTGTGCTATTTCTGTATCAAAAGCTTGAATTAAACTGCTTGAGGAAGAACTCAGGAGTTTCGTTTACTTTCTGCTGGTCAGAGAGGAGTAACAGCAACAGTAATGGGTGTGTGTACTTCAGGACTCTGAAGTACAATATATGCTTACATGTAAATGACTGTATGTTATCCTGTTTAATGAAGTTTTAAAGTAAACAAACCAAGGTGGGAATCAGGAGACCCTTATGATCATGGACCTGACTCAAAGCACCAAATTCAGCATCCCTTTCCCTTCCCAACTCAGGTGTACAGGAAGGGCTTTCCTGCTCAGCAGGAGACTTCAGCACTGAGACTTCTTGTGGAAATTCATCCATCAAGAACACAGAGGAACTAGGGAGGAGGGTTTACCCACTGGGCAGGACTGTTACGGGCAAGTGAATTCAGGGATTCAAGCTGCTGCCCCTTTAAATGATGGTTCTGGCCCTGCCAGTTGATTTTGTTCTGAAAAAGTATTCTAGAGAAAACCAGCCAGGACCCCCAAGGATACACCAAAAAAAAAAAAAAAAAAACATAAAAAACAAATAAAAAGAAAAGAAAATTTACCTACATATAGAACCCAGGTATGCACATCTCATCTGAGCCACCACAGTTCTTGGATTTCTGATCCTCTTCTAAGTCAGGCATCTCTGAACTGTCAAACCCCAGAGACTGCTGCTGTAGAGGGATTAGCCATGCCTACATCCTATCTAACAACTTTGCTAAACTGTTTCACTACTATGGATGTGGAACTCAGGGATGTCCTAGAGTGGGACAATAGGATCAGCTGTCTCAGGTGCTGCCTTACACTGTGTCCAATTCCTTCACTAATCTGCCCATCCCAGAGACTTTCCTCTAAAGTCTATTAAGTAAGGGATTTAGTTCCTTGTTCTGAGAGTTGCTGCTTGTATTCACCTTCTGTCTGCACACAGACACCACCCCACACCCTTGCAAGTGCTTCGAATATTAATATTAAATGTGTTCACATTTTGAGGCATACTTAAAAGCTCTATGCTGGCCTTTTCTTTGTTTCCCTTTTGGAAAAATCCTTTATTTTAGGAAGATATTTAAACTATAAACACTAGATTTTCATCTGAAACTAATTTTAATCCATCTTACCCAAAAATATTTTACACACACACACAGAGAGAAAGAGAGAGAGAGAGAGAGAGAAGAGAGAGAGAGACAGAAAGAGAGAGACACAGAGAGAGAGAGAGAGAGACAGACAGAGAGAAACAGAGGTTGCACCACCTTCCTTCCTTCTTTCCTTCCTTTTTAATTAGGATCTCTCTTTGTAGCCCAGGGTGTCCTGAAAGTCATTATGTAGATCATGCTGGATTCTGAACTCCAGAGTACTTAGGTCAAATCATGTACCTCCACACTCACTCAGACTGATTAACGTTTTTATTCTAATGTCTGCTTTGTTTTGTTCCTTTAGAGAAATTCTTGACAGCATGTATCTGAAATAAGCAGAGAGTAGCATTGTTTCTTGCATACAGGTAGTCCCAAGAAGGCCCAAATTTAGTCTTTCAAATGACTCTAAAATTACAAACTGAACATTCTCTAGAGTCTGAATGTTACAGTATGCAGGGATGAAAAGAAAGTTTAACATAGAGATATTTGATAAACATCTATTATCATATCCTGTATTTTATAGCTTTGATTTTAAAACTCATATATTTTAAAACTATCTATGTGTTGTGGGAGATCATTAACTCTCTTTGGGATCAAGAGATGCCAGGCACATGTTTGATACACAGACACACATGCATGCAACAGGGCAGTATGCATTCAATAAACAAATAAGTCAGATAAAAACACTCTTACAGGGCCTGCGAGAGAAGCTCAGGAGTTAGAGTACAGATAACTTTTGCAGAGGATGCAGGATTAGTTCCCATCACACACACGGTGACTCCCACATGTCAGGGACTCTGAAGCATTCTTGTGGGCTCTGTGGGCCTCATGCACACACATATGAGCCCACATGTGTGCAGAACAAACACTCGTATGTATACAATAAGAACAAATGGGTCTCTTTAAATATAAAACATCCTTGAATTAAAAATAATAGTAAAGCATATGTTTAGGATAATATTTCCTCTAATGAAATGATTTTAATACACTCATGGTTTATTTTTTAAGGACAAGGATTTTTAGGATATCAAATTAAAATATATATATAAAGTTTCATGTAATAACCTCTCATAAAAGAAAAGTTCCAGAAACAATGGAAACTTTCCAAAAAATATGAAAATGTCACATTCTTCTACCTAACTTCTCTTGCGAGGTGGTTTACTTCTTTATGTTGTGCTTACAGTATTTCCAGGTTTCATGAAACTTGTTTCATGGGTCCTCGAGTACAATTGATAAGATTTCACAGTGTCAAACTACTTAGAATCTTTTTTATTGTCTCATTTAATTTATTCTGTTCATTTTTTATTTTTCAGTGTTTTGCTTTATTCAGGGGTCATTCCTAATTCCCCTGTCTCCCACATGAGCTGTGCAGGAGAAGATGTGTCATAAAGCAAATCAAAGCTGGATTGTTTCCTGTAGCATTGGGATGTCCCAAGATCTACAGTGTTCCTGAGTATGATGACTGAGGGAGAAAGGTGCTCTGAACTCACTCAGGAGTAGAGAGGTATGGGAGGGTCAGCAAGTGAGAGTGCAGACACATGTGCAGTAACAGATCCTAAGGGACACTGATGACCTCATATGGAGAATTAGAATTCTCATGGCAATGTCCTCCATTCAAGCAGAGTCAAAGACTCTTTGAGGAAAGAAGGAGGCTGAGAGCAGAGCTGCAGCAGGCCATTCAGAAAGGGCATCTTGAAGAGAACTCCTGGCTCTAGAGGAAGTAAGGTGAGCTCAGTGGACAGCCAATGACCTCATGTGAAATCCTCTCACAGAAGCATCTCTGGGCTGCAAAATCAATGGTCTGCTTCCTGTCACAGAACTCAAGAAAGAACTTTGAGCAATGTGACTATCCTGTTTCTGTCTCATGCTGTTATGCCTTCTGTCTGTGATGCTGGAATCTCTCCCCTGAAATTCAAACTGTCTTAGAGCTTTGAAAGCCTGGACCAACTTCTTAACCACTCCGGGGCGCCCTCTACTGTGAGGTCGCCTGCTTGCAGCTCGGGGCTGAGAACCATTTATTCTTTTGGTCAGACTCATTCATTGGTCAGGCTCCCATTTAGCAACCAACATTGTGGACAAGAAAGCTAAGGACTAACTGTGGACTTCCCCAGGATCGCAAAGCTGGCCCACAACCGTGGGTGTGTGAATGAGAAACCGCCAGTTAGCGTCTTCTGGCCTATTACACACTGGACAAGGGCACGCCAGGGCCATAGCCAAGGAGCAACTGCAGAAAGGAAGACACAGGAGAGAAAGACACCTCAGAGAGCAGAGCTTTAGCGTCCTAGACCGTGCTGTTCTGGAAAAAAACTCTTCACAACAAAAGGAATGCAGCTTCAACCGAGATTCCCACAGACACTAATTTTGTAGACCTCCAGAGGTGGGCTGCATTGAGTGTGGCTCATGCCTTGGTACACTTGCAAGGTCAAAAGCATGCCTTTACCAATGATAGCTGGGCAATGCATTCAACAATGGAAAGAAACTGGACGAATTTTCAGCGTTTAGAAACAACAAAGAGCAGAGAGGACATGAAAGGAATCCAAACTGCCGGGTCTCCATCGACCCCCTGCATACTCTCACCTGGGCGCCAGGCATCTCTGTGTTTAGGAGTGCAGTGTGAGTTCCAATAGAATCTAACTGCAGCCTGCCTGGCAGAATCTGATCCTGTGGACAAAACAAAAACACTGAGAAACAAAATCACTTAGGGGTCTGGAAATGACCATCAGATTTCAACCCCGTGGCGGCTGACAGCCAAAAAGAACTTGGCTCTGAGGAAAAGTCCCACTTATTAGTGCCCTGAGAATCCATAGGATGGGCACTGAACATTGGAATTGGTCTCTGGGCGAAGAGCAGCTCCACAGCGCCCTCTACTGTGAAGAAGTGGCCCGCCAAGCTGGGAGGCAGAGCTGCTGGTCTAGGAAGACTTTGAGCTTCTAGCTCCTTCAATGACCTGGCTCCAGCAGTGGCCCCTACAAGTGTGGACAAGTGGACAGGAAAACTAACTATGGATTTGGCAAGGATTGCACAACTCGCCTAAAACTCAGCATGTGCGTGTAAGTCAACCGGGGTCGTCCTGTGTTTCCACTGTTGGTCAAGTGTACACTTAGAATTTGGCCACAAGGCAACAGGGGAAAGGGCAACTAGATGGAAAAGACAATCTGAGACAAAATCGCATTGGTGCCCTGGTCCGCGCCATCTGGAAAACCTTAGGCGAACAGAAAGAAAAGCAGTTGTAATGGAGAATTGTGTTTGCACAGTGACTTCCGGGGGGGACGCTGGGGTGTCTCACGTCTTGGCACGATGGCTAGGCTGAAAAGGTCATTTACCTATGGAAGAAAGCATGAAACCTGCTTTTAGAAAGGTCCAGATGCAGAGGACCAGAAAAGAAACGGAAACCGGGGCACTCACAAGGCATCTTGCATATGCTTGCACCAGGGCTCCAGGCATTTCAGTCAGCATTTAGGCGCACACCTTCCCTACATGAGCAAAATCCCACCACTGCCTGCTTGACCAAGTCCAGTCCTGTCAGCAAAACTAATGTACAGAGAAACAAAATCACTTATGAAATTTTAAATCACCTTCAGGCTTCAGCTTGGTCCTGCTGACAGCCTAGGGGAACTTGGCTTGGGGCATAAGTCAGAGCTACTACAGAAGGGGTCCAGAGTGTGAGCCCTGAAGAGCCCACCAACTGCAGCTCCAGAGCCACAGCGCCCCCAGCAGTGAACAAGTCCAGGGCTGAGGCTCCAAAGCAGAACTGAGGGTCTGTCAATGGAGACTTTTGGCTTCTTGCCAGGACTCCTTCCTTGGCTCTGGCACCTGCTTTGCCCTCCAACCAACAAAACTGCATGTCCTACATGACAATGGTTCATTGCCTGGGCACCAGATAACTCAAATAAAATAAAGACCCTACTATGAGTTACATCAGATTGGCTCCTGTGTGTTATTTTTGGAGATTACTAACATCTCTGGCAGGACAGTTCTCTTCTTGCTCCTCATCTCCTTGGTGTGTGGTTTCTGTTTTATATACTCTAAACAACAACTTTTCCCTTTTTCACGTCTTCTTTTTTGTGGATTTGTAAACACAAGGTTTCAGCCTAATATGCTTGCATCCCCCAACCCCTTTCTGGATTATGAACACCACCCACAGAATGAGTGCAGAAGGCTCACATGATCTATCCCAGAGAACACACAGCTGAGGTGTGCCTGGACCTAGAGCAGGAGAGCCAGTTTTTAGTTCTCAGGTGTGAGGAAGCTGTCTTGGGATTCTGTACCAGTGGCTCCTGGCCTCCTCCAGAACTGCCATGAGCAGATCTTGACCAATGGCTTTCAGCCCTTGATATCTCTGACTTAGAAGACCTCTGGTTTGACAGTTCCTCATGAAACTGCTTTCCAGTCTTACTGTCTGCTTTTCTGTAAATATCATTCTAGTCCATGGCAGCATGGAGCCCAACTATCCCAGCAAACCTCTGATAGCCTCTGTCCAGACACAAGAGACTAGAGGATAGAAATATCATGTGCATTCATCTAAAGGACAGGAAATAAAACACAAGACAGGGAGAGGGGTTGGGAGAGTGGGCAGGTGGAGAGGAGATTCCCTGTCCTGAAGCTTCATCTCTACACTTAGCTGTTTTCTCCTAACCATTTCTCTGCTGGGAATACAGGATTAGCATCTGCTCAGGACCAGCTGACCAAAGGACTATCAACAGGATTTCCTAGCCCGACTTGGTGACACATGTCTTTTATCTCAGCAGCAGGGAGGCAGGGGCAGGGAGATCTTTGACTTGGTGGACAGCTTGGTCTACAAACTGGATTTTACAAGAGCCACGTTTACAGAGAGAAACATCCTCTATTGTTTGCTGTCAAGTATGTTGATTCAATCATGAGCTAGCAAAATTCAAAAATGGAGAACACACCTGCAAGGGACTTTGGCTAAATTTGTGGACAGTAATCCCTGTCTATGAGGTAGGAAGGCTTGTCTTTAATGAAGGTCCCTTTGAGCTTGAAAGACACAGGTCTTCTTGATCTGGATCTGCAGCAAGAAAGACACATATCTGTGTTATTGTGATTTTTGTTTTTGATATGAGCCAGGGTTTATCTATAATACCCATGGCTGTCCTGAAACTCACTTTATAGACCAGGCTGTCTTCAAACTCAGAGATATCCACCTGCCTGATTCACTCCCATAGGGCTGGGATTAAAGGTGTGAGACACCACAGGAACAGACACCTTTACTTTGGGCCACACCTTCAGAAAGAGGCCTATATAAGAACACAGAGGAAGAAAGTTTTCACTCAGTCAGCTTGCTCTCTCCTAGCTAGCAAATCTATCCCTTCACTGACACTAGAGCCTACTTCTCTGTGATTCCATTTTCTACTGGAGACCAGCTGAGACATCCAGCCTCAGGGACTGAGAACTTCTGGATTCCTGAACTTTGCTTCCTATCCATCTGGTGTGGAATAAGCTCAACTGCAGCCTGTAAGTCATTCTAATAAATCCCCTTTCAGGAAAGAAAGGGAGAGTGAGAGATCATTATATTTGATCTTTACTCTCTATACAGGCACCCCAAATAGATTTGCTGGCCCATTAGCATTTTCCCCATTGCCTGTCTAATCTGTCCCCTATAATGTTTAACTCTAGACAGTTGCTTCCAGAGTGATAGCATCTACTTTAAGAAGCTTCACTCCTTTTTTGTTTGCTGGTTTAGATTTTTGAGACTAGGTATTCCTGTGTAGCCCTAACTGTCCTAGAACTAGTTCTGACAACCAGGCTGGCCTTGAGCTCAGAGATCCAGCTGCCTCTGCTTCTGTGTCTGATATGCTTTTTTCCCTAAGGATCTTGAAAGAAAGGCTTTTGTCACTATTGGGCAGAATCTTGCCTCCTCAGTCAAGGCAAATAGATGCTAGAATTGTGAGTTTAAAACCCAGCTTCCCACAGTATAATGGTTGTGAGGGGACAAAATTCAGGCTATAAGTAATTAAGTGGAGGCTTCTGAATTACAAGGTCAAGGACTTGTCCTCAGCCTTCCATGGATAAACCCAAGAAGGTGATGCAGTTTTGTCCCATTTCTGTCAAGGATGCACCAGATTCTGAAGACCATGCACTGAAATGTGCACCTGTCTTGCCAGCCCTGAGTACAAGAGGTTCCAAGTCTGAGCCATGTTGTTTCTGTGGAGAGTCAGTTCATTGCTCTGAGGATGGTTTATTTGTTGATTAGATCTATATTCTTTTTGTGTATTTAAAAGCTTGGACTACCTGAGACACTACCACAGATTGAATTGTGCCATTAAGAAAGGGTTTTTGTTGTTGTTTTTCAAGTTTGTTATTTAGTTTGTCTAAGGCTGAGGCCTCATGAGCTCCCCCTCTTCCAGGTCTGCATGTGTATTGGTGTTCTCCTTGTTCAGTCTCCACGTTGGCAGCCACATTGCTGAGACTGCAGTGCTGTAGCAAAATGTGAATTTATATTAGAAGGAACTGCTGTAATGTAGGGTAGAGCTTTTTGTTGTTTTGTTTTATTTTGTTTCATAAATGACTGACTCTATTCAAAAACTCACTTTTTATAGAACAGCTCAGGTTTTTGTCTGTTAGGCGCCATAAGAACCTGGCCCCAAGATGGCAATGGTCACCCGAGGGCCGAGTGATAAACAAGTCCTTATTAGGTATGAAGGCTGTGCTTCAAGGTGGCCTGATCTTACACAAGCGTCCTGAGCCTATGGAGAGATGATATGTGGCATGAGTTCATGGGCTCCTGGCAGGGTTTATAAGCTGCGTCTGGGAAGGGCTAGCAGGCTCGCCATCTTGACTGCCAACTGCTAAGCATCCTGAGTAAACTGCTGTGAGAAGGAACAGGTTGTTCCCCATCTTAATTCCTGCTGGTCAGGGTTGGCGCGGCACATTTGTCTAAAACTTGGATTTTTCCTTTACTTAAAGGATTGACTCTGCATTAAGTAGGTTGATATTTTACTCAAATGATGAGCAGTTTTTTTTATACAAGTTGAGTATTTATTTATGGACTTAATAATGACTCCGGAAATTAGTGATTGACAACCATGTTAATAAAGTGGCCAGATAAAGAACAGTCTTGTGCTTCTGAAAAATCTATGATAACCTAGCTCAGAGGCACATAAAAATTAAATGCACAACCCCAAATTGACAACAAAGTTAGATAATGATCAGGGAAACCTCGAAATGTTCATAATCATAATTTTGTCCGATTTAAAGGTATATCTTTCTTGTTAATTTATGTCACTTTATTTTGGTGACTACATCTGCACCATGGTCAAGGCCAAGGAAATGTCAAATGTGTGGACACATTGGAGGGTGGGGTAGAGGGCTGAGAACTGTCTGGGCAAAACAAAATTGAGTCAGAATAGGGTAGCTAGACCTTAGATATTTCAGACTGCATTAAATAGATTGACTTTTTTTTCTTTTGGTTTTTCGAGACAGAGTTTCTCTGTATAGCCCTGGCTGTCCTGGAACTCACTCTGTAGACCAGACTGGCCTTGAACTCAGACATCTCCCTGCCTCTGCCTCCCAAGTGCTGGGATTAAAGGCATGTGCCACCATAAACTGACTGACTTTTCATGAGCATGACTGCTTGGTTCTTACAGATTCAACATTTATATACAGAACAAACTCTTAATTTGAAAGGCTGATGATATGAAAAATTTAGCCTTTCTGAGAGGATCAACTTCTAATTTCAATCATGAAGGCAAAGTAAATGCAGGCTGAATTTATACTGTGTTGTTTCAAGTTGTTCCCTTAAATTACAAGTTTAACTTCACACATTAGCACATTAAAGTCCAGAGAACACTAGTTTTCTTCAGACCCTGGTTGTGTCCATTTTCCAGATCAGCATAGTTTCCCAGTAGACACCATCAACAGTGGAAAGCAAATGTCTTAAGGCCAGATATTGCATCCTAGAGCAGGGACAAGCATATCTTGAAAATGGAATTGTGCATCTGAACAAAGGAGCCTACCTGAGACCATGCTTGCAGGTGCAAACTAGGCTGGAGGAGATCATGGAGCCTGGAGTGCACTAGATCATTTAAAGACTTCTCTGAATGGAGCATCCTATTGTGTGTTCTGATAAGGTCTTTGTAACCTACCCATAGCCTACTTTCAAGTCCTAAGTTCTGTTCACCTTTTGGAACATAGTTAAAAGCTCTGTGTTGTCCTTTTCTTTGTTTCTCTTTTGGAAAAAATCTTTTATTTTATGAATACATTTGTACTATAAACATTAGGTTGTCATCTAAAAGTACTTTTAACTTATTTTCCCCAAAATATTTTAACACACACACACACACACACACACAACACACAGAGAGAGAGAGAGAGGAGAGAGAGAGAGAGAGAAAGACAGACAGACAGACAGACAGACAGAGACAGAGAGACAGAGACAGAGAGAGAAACAGAGATTGCACCACCTTTCTTTTTTCCTTCTTTCCTTCCTTTTTAATTAGGATCTCTCTTTGTAGCCCAGGGTGTCCTGAAAGTCATTATGTAGATCATGCTGGATTCTGAACTCCAGAGTACTTAGGTCAAATCATGTACCACCACACTCACTCAGACTGATTAACGTTTCTATTCTAATGTCTGCTTTGTTTTCTTCCTTTAGAGAAATTATTGACAGCATCATCCCTGCAGCCCAGCTCCCTGCTGCTAGCTGCTGACATTACCAAGGCCCCACCTCCCCAGGGCCCCAAGCCCTGGGCTGGGACTGCCCAGGGCAGTCAGTTGCAGTGGCAGAGAGCTCAGCAGAGAGCCAGCTGACCAGCACAGGGACCATGCCTAGGAAGAAGCCCTTCAGTGTGAAGCAGAAGAAGAAGCAGCTGCAGGACAAGCGGGAGCGGAAGCGAGGGCTCCAAGATGGGCTTTGCTCCAGTTCCAAGAGCAGCAGCGGGGTCCGGGAGCGGCAGGAGGAGCGGACCCGCAAGGCTGATGGGGAATCTGTGACCCATCATATCCGCAGGCTCAACCAGCAACCTTCCCAGGGACTGGGGCCCAGAGGCTATGACCCCAACCGATACCGCCTGCATTTTGAACGGGACAGTCCAGAGGAGGTGGAGAGGAGAAAGAGAGCAGCCAGAGAGCAAGTGTTGCAGCCTGTCAATGCTGAAGTGCTGGAGTTGGATATTCGGGAAGTGTATCAGCCTGGCTCAGTCCTGGACTTTCCCAGGCGGCCTCCTTGGAGCTATGACATGTCCAAGGAACAACTAATGAGCCAAGAGGAGCGGAGCTTCCAGGAATACCTTCGGAAGATACATGGGGCATACACTTCGGAGAAACTCAGCTACTTTGAACACAATCTGGAGACATGGAGGCAGCTGTGGAGGGTGTTAGAGATGTCTGACATCGTCTTGCTCATTACTGACATCCGACATCCGGTGGTGAACTTCCCACCAGCACTTTATGAGTATGTAACTGGAGAACTAGGGCTGGCCCTGGTGCTGGTCTTGAACAAGGTGGACCTGGCCCCGCCAGCTCTTGTGGTTGCCTGGAAGCATTATTTCCACCAGCACTACCCCCAGCTCCACATCGTCCTGTTCACCTCTTTCCCCCGGGACACTCGAACCCCACAGGAGCCTGGTAGTGTCTTGAAGAAGAAGCGGAGACCAGGGAGAGGATGGACTCGCGCACTGGGGCCAGAGCAGTTGCTGAAAGCCTGTGAAGCCATCACTATGGGAAAAGTGGACTTGAGCAGCTGGCGAGAGAAGATTGCTAGGGACCTGGCTGGGGAGTCCTGGGGTAATGTCTCTGGTGAGAAAGAGGAGGAGGAAGACCAGCCAACAGTACTGGTAGAGCAGCAGACTGACTCAGCAATGGAGCCCACGGGCCCCTCCAGAGAGCGCTACAAGGATGGGGTGGTGACCATTGGCTGTGTAGGTTTCCCCAATGTGGGGAAGTCCTCACTGATCAATGGGCTAGTGGGGCGGAAGGTGGTGAGTGTCTCCAGAACGCCAGGCCACACCCGGTATTTTCAGACCTATTTTCTCACCCCCTCTGTGAAGCTCTGTGACTGTCCAGGCCTTATCTTCCCCTCTCTGCTGCCCAGGCAGCTGCAGGTTCTGGCTGGAATCTACCCTATTGCCCAGATCCAGGAGCCCTACACTTCTGTGGGCTACCTGGCTTCCAGAATCCCTGTGCAGGCCCTGCTGCACCTGCGCCACCCAGAGGCAGAGGACCCTTCAGCTGAGCACCCCTGGTGTGCCTGGGACATCTGCGAAGCTTGGGCAGAGAAATGTGGTTATAAAACAGCCAAGGCAGCTCGAAATGATGTGTACAGAGCAGCCAACAGCCTCCTTCGCCTGGCAGTGGATGGCCACCTCAGCCTGTGTTTCCACCCTCCTGGCTACAGGGAACAGAGAGGTACCTGGGAGTCTCATGCAGAGATGGCAGAGCAGGTGCTTTCACAGGGCAAGGTGGGGGGATCAGGTGATGAAGAGGAGGAGGAAGATGAGGAGGAGGAGGAACTGATCAGCTCCTGTGAGAAAGAAGGAGAGGAGGATCAGGATGCAGATGCAGAGGGCGAAGGAGATGAGGACAACCCAACTTCAGATCCTGGGTCCTGCCTAGCAGCTGAAACCCAAGCTGAGACTGAGTGACATAGGAGCCCTGGTCTGCTCCATCCCTAAAACCTTGGTGAACAGAAATAAAAGTAGTTGTATTGTAATGGAGATTTGTGTTTACACTGAGGCTTGGGGGGGGGGGGGTGAATCATGTCTCAAATCTTGCCACAGTGGCTGGGCTCAAAATGTCATTTACCTATGGAAGAAAACAGGAAATCTGCTTTAAGGAAGGTCCAGAGGCAGAGAGGACCAGAAAAGAAACCAAAACTGCATCACCTATCTGCCTGGCATCTTCCACATCCTTGCACCAGGGATCCAGGCATTTCAGTCAGCATTTAGGGACACACCTTCCCTACCCCAGGTCTGTGCAAAATCCCACCACTGCCTGCTTGACCAAGTCCAGTCCTTTCAGCAAAGCGAATGTACAGAGAAACAAAATCACTTATGAAGTTTTAAAATCACCATCACACTTCAGCTTGGTCCTGCTGACAGCCTAGAGGAACTTGGCTTGGGGAATAAGTCAGAGCTACTACAGAAGGGGTCCAGAGTGTGAGCCCTGAAGAGCCCACCAACTGCAGCTCCAGAGCCACAGCGCCCCCAGCAGTGAACAAGTCCAGGGCTGAGGCTCCAAAGCAGAACTGAGGGTCTGTCAATGGAGACTTTTGGCTTCTTGCCAGGACTCCTTCCTTGGCTCTGGCACCTGCTTTGCCCTCCAACCAACAAAACTGCATGTCCTACATGACAGTGGTTCATTGCCTGGGCACCAGATAACTCAAATAAAATAAAGACCCTACTATGAGTTACATCAGATTGGCTCCTGTGTGTTATTTTTGGAGATTACTAACATCTCTGGCAGGACAGTTCTCTTCTTGCTCCTCTTCTCCTTGGTGTGTGGTTTCTGTTTTATATACTCTAAACAACAACTTTTCCCTTTTTCACGTCTTTTTTGTGGATTTGTAAACACAAGGTTTCAGCATAATATGCTTGCATCCCCCAACCCCTTTCAGGATTATGAACACCACCCACAGAATGAGTGCAGAAGGCTCACATGATCTATCCCAGAGAACACACAGCTGAGGTGTACCTGGACCTAGAGCAGGAGAGCTGGATTTTAGTTCTCGTGTGTGAAGAAGCTGTCTTGGGATTCTGTACCAGTGGCTCCTGGCCTCCTCCAGAACTGCCATAAGCAGATCTTGACCAATGGCTTTCAGCCCTTGATATCTCTGACTTAGAAGACCTCTGGTTTGACAGTTCCTCATGAAACTGCTTTCCAGTCTTACTGTCTGCTTTTCTGTAAATATCATTCCAGTCCATGGCAGCATGGAGCCCAACTATACCAGCAAACCTCTCCTAGACTCTGCTCAGACACAAGAGACTAGAGGATGGAAATATCATGTGCATTCATCAAAGGACAGGAAATAAAACACAAGACAGGGAGAGGAGTTGGGAGAGTGGGCAGGTGGAGAGGAGATTCCCTGTCCTGAAGCTTCATCTCTACACTTAGCTGTTTTCTCCTAACCATTTCTCTGCTGGGAATACAGGATCAGCATCTGCTCAGGACCAGCTGACCAAAGGACTATCAACAGTATTTCCTAGCCCGACTTGGTGACACGTGACTTTTATCTCAGCAGCAGGGAGGCAGGGGCAGGGAGATCTTTGACTTGGTGGACAGCTTGGTCTACAAACTGGATTTTACAAGAGCCACGTTTACAGAGAGAAACATCCTCCGTAATGACTATTGTTTGCTGTCAAGTATGTTGATTCAATCATGAGCTAGCAAAATACAAAAATGGAGAACACACCTGCAAGGGACTTTGGCTAAATTTGTAGACAGTAATACCTGTCTATGAGGTAGGAAGGCTTGTCTTTAATGAAGGTCCCTTTGAGCTTGAAAGACACAGGTCTTCTTGATCTGGATCTGCAGCAAGAAAGACACATATCTGTGTTATTGTGATTTTTGTTTTTGATATGAGCCAGGGTTTATCTATAATACCCATGGCTGTCCTGAAACTCACTTTATAGACCAGGCTGTCTTCAAACTCAGAGATATCCACCTGCCTGATTCACTCCCATAGGGCTGGGATTAAAGGTGTGAGACACCACAGGAACACACACCTTTACTTTGGGCCACACCTTCAGAAAGAGGCCTATATAAGAACACAGAGGAAGAAAGTTTTCACTCAGTCGGCTTGCTCTCTCCTAGCTAGCAAATCTATCCCTTCACTGACACTAGAGCCTACTTCTCTGTGATTCCATTTTCTACTGGAGACTAGCTGAGACATCCAGCCTCAGGGACTGAGAACTTCTGGATTCCTGGACTTTGCTTCCTATCCATCTGGTGTGGAATAAGCTCAACTGCAGCCTGTAAGTCATTCTAATAAATCCCCTTTCAGGAAAGAAAGGGAGAGTGAGAGATCATTATATTTGATCTTTACTCTCTATACAGGCATCCCAAATAGATTTGCTGGCCCATTAGCATTTTCCCCATTGCCTGTCTAATCAGTCCCCTATAATGTTTACCTCTAGACAATTGCTTCCAGAGTGATAGCAACTACTTTGAGAAGCTTCATTCCTTTTGGTTTAGATTTTTGAGACTAGGTATTCCTGTGTAGCCCTAGCTGTCCTGAATCTAGTTCTGACAACCAGGCTGGCCTTGAGCTCAGAGATCCAGCTGCCTCTGCTTCTGTGTCTAATATGCTTTTTTTCCCTAAGGATCTTGAAAGAAAGGCTTTTGTCACTATTGGGCAGAATCTTGCCTCCTCAGTCAAGGCAAATAGATGCTAGAATTGTAGGTTTAAAACCCAGCTTCCCACAGTATAATGGTTGTGAGGGGACACAATTCAGGCTATAATTAACTAAGTGGAGGCTTCTGATAAAGTAATGTTTGGGAGGGTTCAAGAAGTATAGAGTATAATTAACTAACTGGAGACTTCTCTGAATCACAAGGTCAAGGACTTGCCTTCAGCCTTCCATGGATAAATCCAAGAAGATGATGCAGTTCTGTCCTAGTTCTGTCAAGGATGCACCATATTTTGAAGACCATGCACTGAAATGTGCATGTGTATTGCCAGCAATGAGTACAAGATATACCAAGTCTGAGCCAGCTTGTTTCTGTGGAGAGTCAGGTCACTGCTCTGAGGATGGTTTATTTGTTGATTGGGATCTATATTCCTTTTGTGTATTTGAGAGCTTGGACTACCTGAGACACTACCGCAGATTGACTTGTGCCAAGAAGAGGGGCACAGATGTCTTCCAGAATGAGAGTCAGAGGGAGCCGCAAGTGTCCCCAGGAGATGTGGAAAATGACAACTGCAAAAATACAGAGGAGCCAGACCAACCCTCACCAAGCTTGCTCAGGAAGAAAAAGCTGAACCTTGAGACCTGTGTTGGTGGAGACTGCCCTGACCAGGATCCTGCTTCTGACAGTCCCAGATGTCAAGGGTGCTGGGCATGGCTTCAAGGGGCTTTTGGCCAGAAGAAGAAGAGAAAACATAATCTAGAATCTCTTTGGAGTCCCAGAGCCCAGAAGCCTGCTAAGGCTTGCAATTAGAGAATCTTCTCTCAGCTCCTGCTGTTACAGAAAGGGCACAGACAATTGCAGTTGTGTCTTTGCAGCCATCTGTTTTGTTTGTTTATTTGCTTGTTTGCTTGTTTACAGCTTTCTTAATAAAAGTGTTAAACTGATGAAAATTTGTGTTCTTCTTTAAATGGTTCAAGGGAAAGATGAAGGGTGGAGTGGACACAGATGAGGATACTCTTCTATTTCTTCTGTTGGTTTCAGGACTAACTGGTGGGTTGTTTTAAAGGAAGTTCTCAGGGGATGTTAGGCATCTTGGTTCTCTTGTTTACTGGGCCATAAGATAACCAGCTAACAGGGAGCAACCTTGAGAGCTTTGAGAAACCCTTTTGCTGAATCAACATGGATGACAACTGATCTTCCCCCATGGTTTCCCTCCAAATTAATCTAGGGGTCACCTACAACCTCCAATTTACCCTTCTTCCTTCTGTGTAGAATAGACTAGTCCTGGATTCAGATTTCCTTGTTTTGCCTGTCCATTATGGAGATTAGAGGCCTGTGTCACCACTTCTGATCTGGAGAATCTTTCTATATTCAGCAATTTCCAGAGCAAATTTCTGCATCACAAGTGAACTCACTGAAGAAACAGGACTTGGCCAAGCTGGAAAGTCATGGCACTGCTGACCCTGACACAGAAAATCAAGAAAAACCAACTGGCCATGAGAAGTTGGCTTTTATGTGCTTTCAGTCTTGGAAGAGCTTCACATTGTACAAGTCTTAGATCAGCTGTTGGTCTCTAGAAAGTCTAGCATCTCCGTAGGAAATGGATGTGAGGTAGGCACGTTCACTCAGGCAGGTGGATCTATGTGAGTTCCAGGCCAGCCTGATTTACAGAGACTTCTGGGACAGACAGGGCCATATAGTGAGAGAAACAAATGGAGGGATGGAGGTAGGGAGGGACAGGGAAAGGAGTGATGGTTAGGTCTGAATGACAAGCCTTGATGCATTTCTAGAATATATAAGGAAGCAGCTCTGTAAAACAGTGCTCAGAACCTGGGAGTCAGTGAGGATGGTTCTCCTGGGATTTTATCCCTGCAACACAAAGCCTGGGAAGTTAGCAGGTCTCACTGTAGTCTACCCTTTCCCTCCAGTGCCAACTGAGTTCTCTACAGCAGGCTGAGCATGTGGGAACTAGTGCTCAAGCATGGTCAACAGCAGCTGTGATTCCAAGACAGTGTTTTCATACTTTGATGGACTGTGGATTGCAGTTTTACCTTTTTATTATTCTCAGGAATTGTAAGTGATCTTTTTCCTCTCATTAATACCTAATCTGTGAACTAAGTCCTGTACCAGGCTAGAAAGTGATCACACCGATGTCAGTGTCAAGAGAACACTTAAATGTCATCACATACAGTTTGCTCTCTGAACTTCATTTTTCAGGAAGTCTGTGTAAGAAATGAAATAAGCACTGTACCACACTACTGACCAGCCTGTTTTCCTTTGAATTTTTAACATTTTCTCTAATTCTCATTACCTGGACCTTTCAACAGAGTTCGGAAGGCTCAGAGATCATATCTTGGATTCACTGAGAGAATGAAGGCCTTCCATAATTTCTTCTGTAAACAGCAGAACTGCGAGAGTAGTTAGTTCTTCAATACTTCATCAACAATAAAAGATACAAGACATGTTTGCAGAATTTCTGTTACTATTACAAAAATGGCTAAAATTAATTTGGTAGTAAAGTGGAATGGGGATTAACTTGAAATTCATTGTTCCAGTGATATATTTATACAAGCCTTGATTGGTTTCTGGGCACTGCCATTGACTTAGTCAGGGTTTTTATTCCTGTACAAAACACCATGACCAAGATGCAAGTTGGGGAGGAAATGGTGTATTCAGCCTATACTTCCAAATTGCTGTTCATCACCAAAGGAGGTCAGGACAGGAACTCAAGCAGGTCAGGATGCAGGAGCTGATGCAGAGGCCATGGAGGGATGTTTCTTACTGGCTTGCTTCCCCTGGCTTGCAGAGCTTGCTTTCTTATAGAACCTGAGATTACAAGCCCATGGATGGTACCACCCACAAATGGCACCTCCCCCATTGATCACTAATTGAAAATGCCTTACAGCTGGATCTCATGAAGGCATTTTCTCAACTGAAGTTCCTTTCTCAGTGATAACACCAGCTTTTGTCAAGTTGACACACAAAAGGAGCCAGTAAAATTGACCCTTTGTCAACTTGACACACAAAGACATCACTATTAAGCCTCAACCCTTACTTTCTTTTATTTATTTGTTTATTTATTTATTTGGGTTTTTTTGAGACAGGGTTTCTCTGTGTAGTCCTGGCTATCCTGGAACTCACTCTATAGACCAGGCTGGCCTCGAACTTAGTAATCTGCCTTCATCTGCCTCCCAAGTGCTGGGACTAAAGGCATGTGCAACCACTGCCCGGCTACAAACCCTTACTTTTTTATTCATCCCCAAGACCTAATAACTTTAAAAAACCCACACTCTTTTCAAATTCCTACATACTGAAATTTCAATCCCTTTAAGATATCCAGTCTCTTAAAATTCAATGTCTTTTTACAAAGCAAAGTCTCTTAAGTTTGGGCTCCATTGAAATACTTTCTTCCTTCATGCTGGAAAAATATCAGGGCACAGTCACAATCAGAAGCAAAATCAAACTCCAACCAAATGTCTGGGATCCACTCATGAACTTCAGGTCTGCTCCAAGGGCTTGGGTCACTTCTCCAGCCCTGGCCTTTGGAGCACACACCTTGTCTTCTAGGCTCCAGCTGCCTCTACTCCACTGCTGCTCCTGTTCTTGGTGGTCATCTCATGGTACTGGCATCTCAAGACACTACTGTCTGCCACCACAACTAGGCTTCACATATAGTCTCTCATAGACTCCCTTTATGGTGACAAGCCTTGACTGCTTTGCATGACCCCTTCATGTTTTCAAAACCAGTACCACCTGGGTGAATCTTACACCTTACCATGTCCAGCCATTGCACAAGGATTGCACAAGATATAACCTTGGCTATTTCTGAAACACAGTTTCTTTGTGGAAAAAAAAAAAAAAAAAAAACACTTCCCAGAAAATTTCACCTAAATGATACTGGTCTCTTCTTAATTACCACTAATTTCTTAGCTCTAGTTAAACAGCTTCAATAGTCCCAGTAATTCAAAGTTTTCACCTTAGTATCTTTAGTTCTGGTATCTTTTTAATCAGTGCTCATTCTTCAGCCCTAGCTAACACAACCACAGAGTCTTCACAACCAAAATAGCAATGGCCTTGATAAGATTCTTTGATTTTCCCTCTGAAATTTCACAAGCCAGGCCTCCATCTCCTGCTTGCTCAGCTTGCTATCTTAGAGGGTCCAGGACTACCATACCATGGATGGCACCACCCACAATGGGCTCAGCCCTCTACTCTTGATCACTAATTGAAAAAGGTCTTACAGTTGGATCTCATGGAGGCATTAACTGGAGGGAGGCTCCTTTTTCTGTGGTAACTGCATCTGGTGTCAAGTTGACTAACAAAACTAGCAGTACAGGCCCACTATGTGAACATCAAACCCATCCTGAAATGAATTGGAAACAGTTATCCAAACTGAAATGGTACCTTGGACACAAGGAGTCAAGTGACTAGTTCACAGACTGATCTCCTAGAACTTCCAGGGAATGGAGTCTGGCTGTTAGGAAGCTTATTTAATTCAGAAATGTTTATTGTATTTACTTTGTTTGCAACTTGTCATGATTGCTTGTCCTTCAGGACTCTGAAGTTCAATATACCCTTACATGTAAATGACTGTATGTTATCCTGTTTAATGAAGTTTTAAAGTAAACAAACCAAGTTGAAAATCAGAAGGAGACCCTTATGATCATGGACCTGTCTCAAAGCACAAAATTCAGCATCCCTTACCCTTCCCAACTCAGGTGTACAGGAAGGGCTTTCCTGCTCAGCAGGAGACTTCAGCACTAAGACTTCTTGTGGAAATCCAACCATCAAGAACACAGAGGGAACTAGGGAGGAGGGTTTACCCACTGGGCAGGAGTGTTATAGGCAGTGGATGTACTTTCAGGGAAGTAAGCTGCTGCCCCTTTAAATGATGGTTCTGATCCCTGCCAGTTGATTTTGTTCTGATAAAGTATTCTAGAGAAAACAAGCCAGGACCAACAAGGATACCCTGAAAAAAAATCAAATATAAAAAGAAAAGAAAATTTACCTACCTATAGAACCCAGGTATGCACATCTCATCTGAGCCACCATAGTCCTTGGATTTCTGATCCCCTTCTAAGTCAGGCATCTCTGATCTGTCAAACCCCAGAGACTGCTGCTGTAGAGGGATTAGCCATGCCTACATCCTATCTGATAACTTCCCTAAGCTGTTTCACTCCTATGCATGTATATATTTTTGATACTATTTCCGCTAATGAAATATCATTATATATATATATGATAGGTATATTTTGTAAGGATAATGATTTTTAGGATATAACATTTAAAAAGAAAATAACATTTACTACACCAAGTAACAATCTGTCATAAAAGAAGAGTTTTCAGAAAGGGCAACTTTCCATAAAGTATGCAAATATCTCACACTGTCTTTCATTACTTCTCTGGAGAGATGGTTTACTTCTTTATATCACACTTATAAGGTTTCTAGGTGTTTTTGAAAGTTGTTTTATGGGTCCCCAAATACTATTTATAAGTTTACACAATGTCAAAAGTACCTAGGATGTATTTTGTTGTCGTATTTTATTTATTCTGTTCACTTTTATTTTTCAGTGTATTGCTTTATTCAGGGGTCTATACTGAGTCCCCTGTCTCCCACGTGAGCTGTGCAGGAGAAGATGTGTCAGAAAGCAAATCAAAGCTGGAATGTTTCCTGTAGCATTGGGATGTTCCTGAGTATGATGACTGAGGGAGAAAGGTGCTCTGAACACACTCAGGAATAGAGAGGTATGGGAGAGTCAGCAAGTGAGAGTGCAGACACCTGTGCAGTAACAGATCCTAAGGGATATTGAGGATTTCATATGGAGAATTAGAATTCTCATGAGGACGTCCTCCATTCAAGCAGAGATCAAAGACTTATTGAGGAAAGGAGACTTAGAGTAGAGCTGCAGCAGGCCATTCAGAAAAGACATCTTGAAGAGTACTTCTGAACTTTGGCTCTGAAGAAATTAAGGTGGCAGTGGACACCATTGAGCCTCATGTGAAATCCTCTCACAGAAGCATCTCTTGGCTACAAAAATGAATGGTCTGCTTCCTGTTACATAACAAAGTACAACATTTGAGCAATGTGACTATCATGTTTCTGTCTCATGCTGCCATGCCTTCTGTCTGTGATGGTGGAGTCTGTCCTCTGAGATTCAATCTGCCTGAGAGGTTAGAAAGCCTGGGCTCACTTCTTGTCCTTCTTAACTGCCCATACAGTGAGAACAACTGGCCTCTTCTCCAGCTACTCTTTCTACCCTGCTGGGTTGCACTTCATCCCATTGAACTCTCTCCTTGAAAAGAAACCTTGCTTGCCTTCCAGGGTGGGTAGGAATCAAATAAACCTTTTTTTCTTTTTTTGGAATTTAAAAACAAAATAACCAATAATGATTAACATTGACTCTGTTTCATCTAGGCATGGAACCAGAGATAACCTGTGACCTTCTGGTATTAAAGTCTTCAGACAGGTGTAGACAATATCCAGACACCCAAAACACCTTCATAGAGGCAGGAGGAGGGGGGATGAGATAAGGGGTTCCTGGGTGGTGGGGGAAATATGGTAAGGGGATAAAATTTGAAATGTAAATATTATATTCAATAAAAGAGAGGAAAAATAGAAAAGCGGTTAGAACCAACATTCTTAATAAAATGTCAGCCCTCTTCTAAAAAAAAAAAAAACTATCTTGATACTAAAATTTGTTTTGAGAATTGTATATTGCAGAATGATCAGCCTTGGTGTATCTACTCAACAAGCAAGCTGGGCAGACCTGCTCAAACCTCTGAGGCCTGTGAATTCCTTCTGGAGGCAGCGAAGACACAGCATCAGAGGATTGTCAATTTGCTCTCCCCCCACTCCTCTTCTAACATCTCAATGCCCATAATCAGCTTGAAGAAGCTAATGATGAGTCAGCGCCCCTATTCCCTGGGCATGGGGACTAAGGTGGTAAATGTTGAGCTGTCTCTCTTGGGAAAAGTAGTGGTTTTGTCGGAATAGAGAGGATTAGCTAGGGTTTATTGCATAGCCATAACCTATTAGTAGAAATCTGTATAATTAATATCAACATGAAGATATAAATTCTTAAATAGCACCAATTTACTTTGTTTACAAATTTTAAGGTTTTCATTGGCATGAGCTTCTTAGTGATATAAGAGTGAGATGAATATTGTTACTCTCATAGGCATTGTACCAGTATAACACACTTAGGAATACAAAGCTTAGACCCAGTCCTTCTTTAACTTTTTTAACTGATTTGAGATGGTCAGCCTGTGAGTTAAGGGACTATAGCAAATTCATGACTTGGAGTTTATTATAAGGGTGTTCTCTATGTTTTATTTAGAAATAGCTGAGTGGAGTTAACAGGCAATAGTCCAGATTACCTTACATGGATAGCTGGTTTTCAAAACATCAGAAATCCTTAGAATTGACATGACAAACATTTCAGTATTAATGTTCATTTTCATTAGAGACCTGTCTGCTCCGGACAGCTTCCTATGTTAAATTCTAAGAAGAAATTGAGCATCCTTGGAGTTACTCCAGTTGTGGTGAGACAGCCACTAGGCAAGAATTGCCACTTTCCTTCTACAGACAAATTACTGTCCAGAAAAGGACACACTTGCAGAATAGTCGACTGATTATATCTGTCTAGACAGAGTAATCAGCCCTTAATAATTCTGCAGCACTAAGGTCTGTCAGATGATCCTGGGCCAGAAGGCAGAAGAACAGATGCTCCAACGTTTTGAAGTAGAGCGAGTGTCCAGGTGTTCAGAGGTCTCTATAAATTGGCTAAGTTTTAGAAGCTATGCTTTGTGCTTCCCACAATTATAGTCAACTCAGTCATTCTGGATTTCTGACGGGGTTGAAAACTTATAGCTATTTACCTTGAGAGAAAAGATCTGAGTGTATGGTCGTCAGCTGACATTCATCCTAAAGCCAGGTTCAGAACTAAATGTTTTAGTTAGGAGAGATGACAGAGGTGCTGGTAGGTCAACAAAAGGATGGACTGGGTATTAGGACTATCTTGTACCTCACTGGTACAATTTGGCATAATTATGCTCTAATTGTATTTTGAGAGAAAAGTTTCCTTTTAACAGGAAGGGTGATGTGTAGGAGGAGCTAAGGTGGGAGGAGTACTGAGAGGAAGAAAAGGAGTAAGAAGAGGAGAAGAAGAAGGAGAGGAGAAGCTAGGTGATGAAAGAGAGATAGAGGGGGGAGACAGGGAAGCAGATGTTCATGTATCTCCACCAGTCAAAGATAGTAGATATATCTAGGTTGGGTAGTGGGTTACACCTCTGATTGAACAATACCAAACTTATAAAGCCTATGATTAACATTTTTTTAAAAAATGTATAAATGCAAAAAGGAAAAGGGGGCATGGGATAGGGGTTTTCTAAGGGGGGGAATGGGGAAAGGGGATGGCATCTGAAGTGTAAATGAAAGATCTAATACAAAAATATATAATAAAAAAAATATCCAGACACCCAGGTGTGGTGGTCTACCTACTAAAACTCCTATAATGCACCCTCATTTTAATTATTATCATAGAACTCTTGTCATTTTTTATAAAAGCATTGGTTCATTCATTCATTCATCCATCCATTTCCATTCATTCTGTAATGGTTTAAAGAAAGGTGGTCCTCAAAGTCTCATATTTGAATATTTGGTCCCTAGTTGGTTGAATTCTTTTGGAAAAATGAGAAGGTATGATCATTTTGGAAGGAAGTGACTCCAGTTATTCTGTGTATCTGTCTCTCTGTCTCTGTCTCTCTTTCTCTCTCTTTCTCTTCTTGTGGTTGAACAAGATGTGAGCAATCTCAGC
Source organism: Arvicanthis niloticus (assembly GCF_011762505.2). Taxonomy (NCBI): domain Eukaryota; kingdom Metazoa; phylum Chordata; class Mammalia; order Rodentia; family Muridae; genus Arvicanthis; species Arvicanthis niloticus. The sequence goes on along the minus strand of NC_047676.1, from coordinate 34,028,028 downwards.
CATTTCTTCTCTCTGTCATCATACACACTAACCCTCTGAAACTATAATTCAAACTAACCACTTCTTTCATAAGTTGCTTTGACTTTGATTATTTTGCTTAATGAGTCATGTAACAGTAACAGACATATTCAAAAAATTTCTGCTTCTGATGATGTGAAGTTGCATGTTGTTAATTTCATGCAACTATGTGTACTCTTTTCAACTGTTGCCCCTCGCACCTCTCAATCATTCTTGAGATCATTAGTCAACTTTTCTCCACACATTTCATCCAGCTACTCTCAAGTGAGAAAAGGATAACATGATTTCATGTACCTACCAAGCCTAGGACCTGCAAATGAAAGACACTTGATTTCTGTCACCTTGAAACTTGGTGATCCATTGGGTGTGGAACAAGCATCTTTTTGCAGCCCGTACAATTTTATAATTTATGTGGAACTCACGGATGTCCTAGAGTGGGACAATATGATTAGCTGTCTCAGTTGCTGCTTTACATTGTGTCCAATTCCTGCACTGATCTGCCCAGCTCAGAGACCTTTCCTATGAGGTTATTACCAAAAGTGATTCATTTCCTTGTTTGGTGAGTTGCTACTTATCTTTACCTTCTCTTGGCACACAGATATCACCCCATACCCTGGCAAGTGGTGAGATTATCAAAGAACCTGACCACATAAAATTTTTATCAGTGAGTCTCTGTACCCAATGTGAAAAAATCCTTCATCTTTTGAGAGAGGGCCTGACTATGCAGTCTTTGCTGAATTACTCCAGTGACCAGACCGACCTTGAGCTCAGAGACCTGCCTCTGGTAGGTGGTAGGATTAGAGGTGTGTACAGTCACTCCTGGCTCTGAAAATCCTTATGATTTGATTATAAACCTTAGAGGCCTTCTGCTGTTCCTCAGACCCAATCCATGAACACCATTTGTTGGATCTGGCAGTCAAACTTACACAGTATTATCTGAAAGAAGCATGGATTAAATGTTATCCTGTTATTTTTGGTGGCCAAGTTAGAAGATCTAAAATCAGATTGTTCCTTTCTTGTTATTGTATCCTGTAGATCACTTGCAGCCCACCCAGTCCCCTGCTTTTACCCATACTTCCACTCTGCCCTCTCATGGAAAATAATGTAAGAAACCCTAGTTAGTGGGCCACTCATTTGTCAGTAGAGTATGAGACTATTAATCTCATGGTCATGCATTTGTGCCCCACATTAGGCGCCAATTTGTTGTGGTAAATCTCTGACCCAAATAAGTCCAGTCAAGAAAAACACAACTTAATATTTATGGATATAAACTAGAGGCCTAGATTTGGCAGATTTACCATTGCACTACTCTATTCCCCAGCTATGAGATCCCTTACAACTTGAAATTTTCCCAGGCCAAGTCTTTCTCCTCCATTGTCATTCCACCTCTGGCTCCTCTGTCACCTCTCCTGTCCTTTCCTCTTCCGACTCCTCCTCTTCTGACTCCTCCTCTAAGCCTTTTTCTCTACCTCACCTTCTACTTCCCAATCACTGGCTCCAGCCTTTATTTTACAAATTCAATTGGACAGAAGGTTCACAAGAGTACTGATTCACTTGTCCTCTGCAGCCCTTCCCAAGAAAGTGGATCTACCATCAAAAAAAACGAGGCTGGGGCTATCCACAACACTTCCACTCTGCCCTATTCTGGAAAACAATATAAGAAACCCTAGTGAGTGGGCCACTCTTTTGTCCCTACCAAGCCAGTTAGTGTCTACATCCCACTCCTAATGAAACTCCACTCACAGGGAAATTCCTCTGACTTGATTAGTGACCACTTCCTATCCCAGATTCAAATGCTGATTTTGCCCCTGAAAAACAATTTCACAGGACTGTGATGGAGAGGAAAGACTTTTAATTATGTACTCTTTCCATCAGAATGCAATTATTCTACACAATTTTTTTAAAATTCCATAACATATCAATTAAACAATCAGAAGGACAAAATAAAGAGACTTCCAGGCTCCTAGGGATGTGGGGCACAGTGCCAGCTCTGAAGTCCACAGAGGCAGCCTGGGGCTCTTTCTAAGTTTTTCTCTGGCTCCTCCTAGCGAGTATATTGAAAGATTTCAAGTTGTATGCTCTCCACATTGCTTGGGTATCTTTCCTTTCCAGGTTTCTCTCTCATGTAAGCCTCTGTTTTTAGTCATTTCTGGGAGCTCACTTGGCTTCAGAATTCACTTGGGGCAAGCATGTCTCCACCACAGAGGGTTCTGTCATCTTTTGGCTGGTTCAGAACCCACTGAACTCTTTTCCTGGAAGAGGCTCCTACTTCTTGAGGACCCCAAAGGCTCTGTGAAATTTCAGCCATTGGTTCTTGTACATGCTGCTTTCTATAGCATTTCTGTCCCCTCTCTTTTCCAAATGCAGCTTTATCCATCACTATGGCTATATTGGGTTTCCCAGGTCCCCAGCACTGGGGGTGCTGGCAGGAGGGATGGCTCAGGGCCTCAAAATTATCCATTGCCCAGGCCCATGCCTGTTCTTGATTCATGTCTGTAAGGATGTTGGGCTCTGTGTGGTACTTCCTGCCAGGCAGCTCTTCCAAGGCTGTTGCAACCGAAGCCATGACTTCTTTTTCCTGACCAAGTGGGAGAGTTTAGCAGCTAATGTTCTCCAGATTATATTATAATCTGAAATTTTAAACAATAATTAATATATACTTATCTGTTATGTTATATACTATATATTTCTCCTGGTAATATGTATTTAATAAATTTACTTCAGGAGTGGTGGCAGAGTTAGCTCATATATTACTTGTATCAACAGGTGCAGCTGCTAAATAAGTTTATCAAATACTTTCAATTGATCTCTATTTTATGATAGTTGATTTCTGTGTTTTGACAGTATCCATTTAGAGACTGTGAATATAGCTCAATGGCAAACCCAAAGGAATATACTTTCTTCTCATCAACTCAGGGATCCTTCTCCAAAATTGACTATTTTCTTGATCCTAAACCAAGTCTCAACAGATACAGTAAAAATGAAATAATCTTGTATCTCGTCAGACACCCATGGATGAAAGCTGCACTTCAACCACAACAGAAACCCCAGAAAGCCTACATAACTCTCTACACAATGATCTTTGGGTCAGGGAAGAAATCAAGAAAGATATTAAAGACTTTCTAGAATTCAATGAAAATGAAGGCACATTTATGAGACACAATGAAAGCAGTCCTAAGAGCAAAATTCACAGTGAAATGCCTCCATAAAGAGATGAGAAAGTTCTCATATCAGTAATGTATAAGTCATATTAGGTAGGGTCCTCTAGAGTCACAGAACTTCTAGAATGTCTCTATATATTAAGGGAATCAATTGTAATGACTTCCAGTCTGCAATGCAACCAACCTAATAATGGGCAACTGTGAATTGGAAGTCCAAAAGTCTAGTAGTTTCAGCTGGTCGTCTCCAGAACCTGGAATCCTGAAGAGGTAGATTCCAACAGATGTGCTGGCAAGTAAGTGAAAGCAAGCAAAGAATCAGTCTTCCTTCTTCCACTATCCTTATATAGGCCTCCAGCAGAAGGTGTGGCTCACAGTAAAGATGTGTACCACCAGAACTTCCTTTCTGTCACCCATGCGGACCTTGAACTCAGAGATCTGATTGCATCTGTCTCCTAGGATTAAAAGCATGTGGTACTTTGCCTGGGGCTAAGCTTTTCCTGGCCATTCTGCTTCAAGATCTCCATCCCAAGATCCAGATCAGAAGCCTGTGTCTTCCAGCTTCAAGATCTGGATCACAGGTGCCCTTAATTTCCGGATGACACTTCATTCCACCTGTACTCAAGATGACAACAAGGAGTAGCCATAAAAAACTACACCTGGAAGCTCTAGAAAAAGAAGAAGAAGAGGTAAGCATGCCAAAGAGTAGAAGGCAGGAATTAATCAAAACCAGGGTGGAAAGCAATCAGTAAGAAGCAAAGAAACAATACAAAGTATCAACAAACCAAGAGCTGGTTCTTTAAGAAAATCAAGAAGATAGACAAATCCTTAGCGAAACTCCACTGCCAATAACAAAAATAACAGGAAACAACACTCATTTTTACTTAATATCTCTTAATATCAATGGACTCAATTCTCCAGTAAAAAAACATAGACTATCAGACTGGATACATAAACAGGACCCAACATTTTGCTGCATTCAGGAAACACACCTCTGTGGAAAGGACAGACACTACCTCAGAGTAAAAGGTTGGAAAAAAATCTTCCAAGCAAATGGTCCCAAGAAACAAGCTGGAGTAGCGATTCTAATATCAAATAAAATCAGTTTTCAACCAGAAGTAATCAAAAAAGATAAAGAAGGACACTTCATATTCATCAAAGGAAAAATGTACCAAGAGGAACTGGCAATTCTCAACATCTATGCCCCAAATGTAAGGGCACCCACATACATAAAAGACACTTTACTAAAACTTAAAGCATACATTGCACCTCACACAATAATAGTGGGAGATTTCAACACCCCACTCTCAGCTATGGACAGATCATGGAAACAGAAACTAAATCGAGTCACAATGAAACTAACAGAAGTTATGAACCAATTGGACTTAACTGACATCTATAGAACATTTCATCCAAAAAAAAAAAAAAAAAAAAAAGAATATACCTTCTTCTCAGCACCTCATGGTACCTTCTCCAAAATAGACCATATAATTGGTCACAAAACACGCCTCAACAGATACAAAAAGATTGAAATAATCCCTAGTAACTTATCAGATCACCATGGATTAAGACTTGTCTTTGACATGGACAAAAACAACAGAAAGCCCACATACACTTGGCAAATGGACAATGCTCTACTCAATGATAACTTGGTCAAGGAAGAAATTAAGAAAGAAATTAAAGACTTTTTAGATTTAAATGAAAATGAGGACACATCATATCAAAACATGTGGGACTCATTGAAAGCAGTACTAAGAGGGAAAATCATAGCTCTAAGTGCTCACAAAAAGAAAATGGAAAGAGCATACATTAACAACTTGACAGCAAACCTGAAAGCATTAGAACAAAAAGAAGCTAGTATACCCAAGAGGAGTAGACAGCAGGAAATAATCAAACTCAGGACTGAAATCAACCAAGTCGAAACAAAAAGAACCATACAAAATATCAACAAAACCAGGAGCTGGTTCTTTGAGAAAATCAACAAGATAGACAAACCCTTAGCCAGAGTAACCAAAGGCTGCAGAGACAGCATTCAAATTAATAAAATCAGAACTGAAAAGGGAGACATAACAACAGAAACAGAGGAAATTAAAAAAATTATCAGATCCTACTACAAAGGCCTATACTCAACAAAATTGGAAAATCTGGAGGAAATGGACAATTTTCTAGATAGATACCAGGTATCAAAGTTAAACGAGGAGCAGATAAACCATCTAAACAGTCCCATAACGCCTAAAGAAATAGACACAGTCATTAAAAATCTTCCCACCAAAAAATGTCCAGGGCCAGATGGTTTCAGTGCAGAATTCTTTCAGACCTTCAAGGAAGACCTAATACCAATCCTCTTCAAGCTATTCCATCAAATAGAAACAGAAGGAACACTACCCAATTCATTCTATGAAGCTACCATTACACTCATACATAAACCACAGAAAGACCCAACAAAGAAAGAGAACTACAGACCAATCTCTCTTATGAATATTGATGCAAAAATACTCAATAAAATTCTCGCAAACCGAATCCAACAACACATCAAAACAATTATCCATCAAGATCAAGTAGGCTTTATCCCAGGAATGCAGGGATGGTTCAATATTCGGAAATCCATCAATGTAATCCACTACATAAATAAACTCAAAGAGAAAAACCACATGGTCATCTCACTAGATGCTGAGAATGATAGTATCCAAATGAACAAAATCAGTATGGATGAAAAGTGAGGCCTAGCAACTGAGTAAGGTAGGTCAAACTATCAATCATTAGGTTCTACATCAGATCTGCTCCTGTGTGTTATTTTTGGAGATTACTAACATCCCTCACAGGACTGTTCTCTTCTTGCTCCTCATCTCCTTGGTGTGTGGTTTCTGTTTTATATACTCTAAACAACAACTTTTCCCTTTTTCACTTCTTTTTTGTGGATTTGTAAACACAAGGTTTCAGCATTATATGCTTGCTTCCCCCAACCTCTTTCTGGATTGTGAACACCACTTACAGAATGAGTGCAGAAGGCTCACATGATCCATTCCAGGGAACACACAGCTGAGGTCCTTGTATGCCAGTGGCTGCTGGCCTCTTCCAGTACTGCCATGAGCAGATCTTTGCCATAGGTTCTGCCCTTGTTATCCCTGATTTAGAAGACCTCTGGATTGAGAGTCTCTCAAAAAAAGAGCTTTCCAGTCTTGCTCTGCTTCCCTGTAAATAGGCTCCAGTCCATGGCAGCATGGAGCCCAACTATCCCAGCAAACCTCTGATAGCCTCTGTCCAGACACCAGAGACTAGAGGATGGAAATATCATGTGCATTCATCTAAAAGACAGGAAATAAAACATGAGACAGGGAAGAGTAAGCAGGTGGAGAGGAGATTCCCTGTCCTGAAGATTCATCTCTACACTTAACTGGTCTCTCCTAACCATTTCTCTGTTGGGAATACAGGATTAGCATCTGCCCAAAACTCGAGCTGATCAAAGAACTATTAATGGGATCTCCTAGCAGGACTTGGTGACACATGACTTTATTTTCAGCACAAGGAAGGCAGAGGCAGGGAGATCTTTGACTTGGTGGCCAGCTTGGGCTACAAAGCACAACAGCTAAGTTTACATAGAGAAACCCTTGCTGTAATGACTATCATTTCCTGTCAAGCATGTTGATTAAATCTTGAAATAACAAAATTCAAACTGGAGGACACATCTGCAAGGGATTTTGCTAAATTTGTAGACAGTAATCCCTGTCTATGAGGTAGGAAGGCTTGTCTTTAATGAAGGTCTCTTTGAGATTGAAAGACACAGGCTTTCAATCTGGATCTGCAGCAAGAAAGGCACTTATTGTGATTTTGTTTTTGATATGAGCCAGGGTTTGTCTATAACACCCATGGCTGTCCTGGAACTCACTTTATAGTCCAGGCTGTCTTCAAACTCGGAGATATCCATCTGTCTGATTCACTCCCATAGAGCTGGGATTAAAGGTGTGAGCCACCACAAACATACACAGCTGAAGGCCCTCATCTTCAATCCAGACATTGACTCTGAAACACACACCTTTAAAATGGGCCATGCCTTCAGCTGGAGGCCTATATAAGAACACGGAGGAAGAACATTTTCATTTACCTGCTTGCTCTCTCCTAGCTAGCAAGTCTATTACTCTGCTGGCACTAGAGTCTTCTCTGTGATTCCATGTTCTACTGAAGAGCAGCTGAGACATCCAGCCTCAGGGACTGAGAACTTCTGGATTCCTGGACTTTGCTTCCTATCCATCTGGTGTGGAATAAGCTCACCTGCAGCCAGTAAGTCATTCTAATATATCATTTTTTTTAAAAAAGAGGAGAGAGTGAGAGATCACTATATTTGATCTTTACTCTCTAAGCCAGGCTCCCCAAATAGATTTGCTGGCCCATTAGCACTTTCCCCATTGCCCATCTAATCAGTCCCCTATAATGTTTAACTCCAGACAATTGCTTCCAGAGTGATAGTATCTTACTTTGAGAAGCTTCACTCCTTTTTTGTTTGCTTCTTTTGTTTTTTTGAGACTAGGTTTTCTTGTGTTGTTCTAGCTGTCCTGAAACTAGTTCTGACAACCAGGCTGGCCTTGAGCTCAGAGATCCACCTGCCTCTGCTTCTGTGCCTGACATGCTTGTTTTTCTCAGGTTCTGAAATGAAAGGCTTTTGGCACCAGACTGGGCAGAATCTTGCCTCCTTAGACAAGGCAAATGGATGCTAGAATTGTGGGTTTAAAACCCAGCTTCTCATAAAGCAATGGCTGGGAGAGCTCAAGAAGTATAGAGTATAATTAACTAACTGGAGTTTTCTCTGAATCAAAAGCTCAAGAACTTGCCCTCAGCCTTCCATGGATAAAGCCAAGAAGATGATGCAGTTCTGTCCCAGTTTTGTCAAGGACCCATCAGATCCTGAAGAACATGCACTGCTAAGTGAACATGTCTTCCCAGCCCTGAGTACCAGATGTTCCAAGTCTGAGCCAGGTTGTTTCTGTGGAGAGTCAAGCCACTACTCTGAGAATGGCTGGATTGTTGATTGGGGTCTATACTTGGATTACCTGAGATACTACCACAGACTGAAATATGTCATGAAGATGGGCACAGAGATCTTCCAGAGTGAGTGTCAGAGGGAGCTACAAGTGTCCCCAGGAGATGATGACAATGACAACTGCAAATATACAGAGAAGCCAGAAGAACCCTCAACATGGTTGCTCAGGGAGAAAGGACTGGAACTTGAGACTTGTGATGGTGGAGACTGCCCTGACCAGGATCCTGCTTCTGACAGTCCCAGGCACCTAGGCTGCTGGGCATGGCTTCAAAGGGCTTTTGGCCAGAAGAAGAAATGAAAAGGCCTCCCAGAACTCTGGAGCCCAGGAACCCTGAGGCCTGATAATACTTGCAATTAGGGGATCTTCTGTCAGCTTCTGCTGTTACAGCAAAGGCAGACACAAGGGCAGTTGTGTCTTTGCAGCCATCTGTTTTGTTTGTTTTTTTGCTTGTTTGCTTGTTTACAGCTTTCTTAATAAAAGTGTTAAACTGATGAAAATTCATGTTCTGTTGAAATGGTTCAAGGGAAATGTGAAGGGTGGAGTGGACACAGATGAGAATGCTCTACTGTTTCCTTCTGTTGGTTACAGGACTAACTGGTGGTTTGTTTTACAGGAAGTTCGCGGGGACCATAGGCATCCTGGTTCTCATATGTGCTGGGCCATAAAATAACAAGCACACATGGAGCAAACTTGAGAACTTTTAGAAATCCTTCTGCTGAGTAACATGTATTACAACAGATCTACTGACATGGTTCCCCTCCAAATTATTTTAGGGGTCAACTGCAACTTCCAGTTTACCCCTTCTTCCTTCTTTGTAGAATAGGCTAGTCCTGGATTCAGATTTCCTTGCTTTGCCTGTCTATTATGGAGATTAGAGGCCTGTGCCACCACTTCTGATCTGGAGAATCTTTCTATATTTAGCAGTTTCCAGAGCAAATTTCTGCATCACAAGTAAACTCTCTTGAAGAAATAGGACTTGGTCAAGTTGGAAAGTCATGGCACTGCTGACCCTGACACACAAAACCAAGAAAAACAAACTGGCCATGAGAAGCTGTCTTTTATGTGCTTTCAATCTTGGGAGATCTTCACATTGTACAAGTCTTAGATCAGCTGTTGGTCTCTAGAAAGTCTGGCATCACAGTAGGAAATGGATGCAAAGTAGGCATGTTCACTCAGGCAGGTGGATTCCTGTGAATTCCAGGACAGCCTGATTTACACGGAGACTTTTAGGACACATAGGCCCATATAGTGAGAAAAACACATAAATGAAGGAAGGGATGGAGGGAGGATGGAGAAAGGAGTGATGGATGGGTCTGAATGACAGGCCTTGCTGCATTTGTGGAGCATATAAGGAAGCAGCTGTGTAAAACAGTGCTCAGGAACTGGGAGAGTCAGTGAGGATGGTTCTTCTGGGATTTTATCCATGCGACACAAAGCCTGGGAAGTTAGCAGCTCTCACTGTAGTCTACCCTTTCCCTCCAGTGCCAACTGTGTTCTCTACAGCAGGCTGAGCATGTGGGAACTAGTGCTCAAGCATTTTCAACATCAGCTGTGATTCCAGGATAGTGTTTTTGTACTTTGATGAACTGTGGATTGCAGTTTTACCTTTTCATTGTTCTCAGGAAATATAAGTGATCTTTTCCCCCCAGTAATACCTAATCTGTGAACTAAGTCCTGTACCAGGCTAGAGAGTGACCACACAGATGTCAGTGTGAAAAGGACACTTAAGTGTCAATTGCTTACAGTTTGCTCTCTGAACTTCATTTGTGAGGAAGTCTGTGTAGGTTGAAATAAGCACTGTACCACAGTACTGACCAGCATGGTTTTTTTTTTTTTTTGAATTTTTAACATTTTCTGTAATTCACATCACCTGGACCTTTCAAAAGAGGTGGGAAGACTCAGAGAGCATATCTTTGATACACTCACAGAATGATAGCCTTTCATAATGTCTTCTATAAAGAGCAAACCTGGGAGAATAGTTCTTCAATCCTTCAGCTAGAATAAAATATAAGATATTCTTGCAGAATTTCTGTTACTAGTGCAAAAATGACAAAAACTAATTTGGCAGTAAAGTGGAATGGGGATTATGTTGAAACTCATACTTCAGCACTGTCTCTATCTCAGCCTTGATTGGTTTCTGGACACTGCCATTGTCTAAGGGTTTCTATTCCTGCACAAAACATCATGACCAAGATGCAAGTTGGGAAGAAAGGGTTTATTCAGTTTACACTTCCATAATACTGTTCATCACCAAAGGAGGTCAGGACTGGAACTCAAGCAGGTCAAGTTACAAGAGCTGATGCAGAGGCCATGGAGGGATGTTTCTTACTGGCTTGCATCCACTGGATTGCTCAGCTTGCTTTCTTATAGAACCCAAGACTACAAGCCCATGGATGGTACCACCCAAAAATGGCACCTCTCTGCTTGATCACTAATTGAGAAAATGCCTTACAGCTGGATCTCATGAAGGCATTTCCTCAACTGAAACTACTTTTTCTGTGGTAACTCCAGCTTGTGTCAAGTTGACAAACAAAACCAGTTAGTACAGACCTCTAGGTGAATTTCAAGCACATCATGAAATGAATTTGACACAGGTACCCTAACTTAAATAGGTTTTTTTGATGCAATAAGTCACATGACTAGTTAACTGACTGATTTCCCAGGTAATGGAGTCTGGATTTTGGGAAGGTTATTTATCTCTGAAAGGTTTATGTATTTACTTTTTTGCAAGTTGTCATAACTGTAGGTTCTTCTGGACTCTGAAGGACATCATATAATCCAAGGTGGGAATCAAGAGACCCTGGTAATCATGGACTGCTCTCACATCACAAAGTAAAGTATCCCTTTGTAGAGTGAAAAATTATAAAAATCATTTTATAAAATGTATATAGGCTTTTCTTTAGGCCTCACTTTAAAGGGCATGGAACTTTTTCTCTGAAGCAAGCTAAAACTATAGAATGGTTGGTTTCAGGAACCAGCTAAGCACAAAGGGAAGAGAGGAATGCAAGTCATCTAGGTGGTGCTGAGAAACTAGTGACCATGATGACAGGGCAGGGCCATGTCCAGAGCAACTGAGAAATAGTTGAGAAAGTGAGAGAGCAAAGCCACAATGAAAGGGCAAGGCTACAGTGACATGGCAAGACCACATTTTTGAGAAGAATGAGTATACAGAGTGTCTTCCACGTGACCCTGACTCACATAGGTTGGGTTCCTCTGGAATGTTCTGCTATTTTTATATTGTGTATCCTTAGCAACCCCTCACTCCCTCCTCACTCCCTGGGTTTGTGATTTTCCCCTTTAAAAAGCCCCTCAGCCAGCTGGTCTTTGTCAATTCAGCTCCTGCATGAGCAAGCGAATTGACATTTAGCCAGCTAACTCTCCTGAATAAAGCCTCTGCTCTTTGCATCCAGATTCGGTGTCTTGAGAGTTTTGGGTGGCCACGACTTCCTGAGACTTGAGTGAGGGTCTCCCCTGAGAGGGGGTCTTCACCTTTTTCTTCCAAACTCTGGTATACAAGAAGGGCTTTCCTGCTCAGCAGGAAACTTCAGCACTAAGACTTCCTATGGAAATCCATCCATCAAGAATACAGATGGAAGTAGGGAGGAGGGTTTACCCACTGGGCAGGACTGTTATAGGCAAGTGGAAATACTTTCAGGGAAGCAAGCTGCTGCTCCTTTGAATGATGGTTCTGGTCTCTGCCCATTGATTTTGTTCTGAATTAGTGTTCTAGAGGAAATCAGACAGGACAACCAAAGATACAAAAAGAAAACACAAACAAATACAAAGGTAAAAGAAAATTTAACTACCTCTAAAACCAAGCAATGCAGATCTCATCTGAGCCATTATACTCCTTGGAATTCCACTTCTCTTTTAAGTCAGGCATGTCTCAAAGGTCAAACCCCAAGGACTGCTGTTGTAGAGGGATTAGCCATGCCTACATCCTATCTAACAACTTCCCTAAACTGTTTCACTCCTATGGATGTGGAACTCAGGGATGTCCTAGAGTGGGACAATAGGATCAGCTGTCTCAGGTGCTGCTTTACACTGTGTCCAATTCCTTCACTAATCTACCCATCTCAGAGACTTTCCTCTAAAGTTTATTAAGTAAGGGATTTAGTTCATTGTTCTGAGAGTTGCTACTTATCTTACTTCCTCTCTACACACAGACACCACCCCCACACCCTTGCAAATGCTTAGATTGTCAGTGAACCTGACCACCTGAAATTTTTATCATTGAATCTCTCTACCTGAGAGGGAAAGAATAATTCCCTGTGAAGGGGGGTCTCACTGTGCAGTCCTTGCTGTTCAGGAATTTACTCTGCAGAACTGACTGACCTTGAACTTAGAGAGCTGCTGAAAGACCCCCCTCCCCGTCCCCCCACAAGGGAACCCTCACCCAAGTCCAGACCTGCCTGCCCCAAGGACAAAGGAGAGACCTTCTTGATGCAATTGCAGAGGAGGTTTAATGACGAGGGCTCTCGGTCCGGAACATATCTCACGAAGGAGAAAGAGGTTCTGACCCAGAACCCAGGAAATTTGGGATATTTATAGGTGTTGGGGAGAGCGGGAAAATTTGGTGCAGTCACATATGATTGGATATTTCAAACATCAGCAACTTGAAGAAGAGGCTACTTGTGAGCTGGCAGGATGTCTAGATACTTTTGACCATGAAACCTTGGACTTCTCCAAAAGGGGGAGAGAAAAGTAAACACCAGATAGCCCACTACTCACTTGGGCTTATTTGGACTTGTCTGGGCATGTCCTTGCATGCCTTTTCATTTTTGGTCACCCTGCCCCTGGAGGGACTTAATATTTTATTATGACTATATTTAACAAATTGTTGGTGGTCTTTGCTGACCATGAATTTTTGTTATTGTTACAATGCTGCTTTCAATTTTGTTCTCACACTGCCTGCCTCTAAGGTGTTAGGATTAAAGGTAAGCACAGGCCTGCCTGGCTCTGGAAATGTTTGTTTATTTATTTATTTATTTTGGATTTTTTGAGACAGGGTTTTTCTGTGTAGTCCTGGCTGTCCTGGAACTCACTCTGTAGACCAGGCTGGCCTTGAACTCAGAAATCTGCCTGCCTCTGCCTCCCAAGTGCTGGGATTAAAGGCGTGTGCCACCACCATCTGGCTATAAACCACCAAGCAAGTAAAAGATCTGCATGACAAGAAGTTCAAGTCCCTAAAGAAAAAAGTTAAAGAACATATCAGAAGATGGAAAGATCTTCCACACTCATGGATAGATAGGATTAACAAAGTGAAACTGGCCATCTTACCAAAATCAATCTACAAATGCCATGTAATCCCCACCAAAATTCCAACATAACTTTTTTTTTACAGAACTTCAAAGATCAATTCTCTACTTCATATGGAAAAACAAAATACTCAGGATAACTAAAACAGTCGTGAACAATAAAAGAATGTTGGGAGAAATCTCCATACCTGACCTCAATGTCTACTATAAAGTAGTAGTAAAAACAAAAACAAAAAAAAAAACAAATCAAAACAAAAACCCTGCATGATATTGCTACAGAAACAGACACAGTGATCAATAGATTCAAATAAAAAACCCGCAAATAATCACCCACATCTATAGATAAAGATATTTAATATTTGATAAAGAAGCCAAAACCATACAATGGGGAAATGAATGTATCTTCAAATGGTGCTGGACTAACTGGAATGTAGAGGAATAAAAACAGATCCATACTCATCACCCTGCACAAAACTAAAGTCCAAGAGAATCAATTACATCAATATAAAACTGGATGCACTAAATCTCACAGAGGAGAAAGAGAGAAATACCCTTGAATGCATTGTTACAGCCACACAAACAGGCTGAGCCTCTGTAGCTCTCCCTGCTCCATCAACCTCACAGACAGGTAACTGGGCTCCTCAGCACAAACAGTTCTCAGCAGCAGGAGGTAAAGAGCTAAGGCCTTGTGTATCTCCATCTTCCATGGTTTCTGTCTCAGTTTTTCTATCCTGCAAATTTTACCACAGCTGTGCCTGATTAGCAGCTTGGTGTGCTAGGGCAAGGCCTTCTGCAGCCAGTTGGCTCTGCATTTTCAAAGTGTACTGAAAGAGTTAAAAAATTTTAAACCTTCCACAGATGGAGTCAAGAGTGTAGATCAGCTTATTCTATACTCTGGATGCTAGGAAGTTAGCTATCCACAAGACAAAATAGATAAGATAGGAGTTCAGGTCAGAGTGACTGAGTGCTATGGGCACCAGGAATTAAAAAGTGACCACAAGATAGATTGAATAGGGTTTGAGCTGGGAGTTTAGGTCAGCTTGCCCATACACCCTGGATACCAGGAACAGAACTGATCCCAGGACAAATTGGATAGGGTTTGATTCTTAACAGAAGAAAAATATTTCCCCATGACCATTTCTTGAACCTGTCATGGAAGCTGAGCACTGGACAGGTGCTTTCTATAGATACTTAATTATGATTTCCCCCCTTATCTCTCTGGGTTACGGTTCTTCCCATAAGAACTCTACCTCATCTCTAAGTGGGGGTCATACTTCATTGCTTGCCTCTAGATAGGAAAGGCTAGAAGTGCAACCTCAATGTATTGAAATCAAATATATCTCTTGTTGATTACATCAAGTTGGTGTCTTGCAGTTATTGGGGTGACCCTGAATTCCCGTGGGTTGAGAGGGAGATTCTCCCTTTCTGGAAGGCCTTACACTACCAGCCAGCTAAACCAGCCAATGCTGGTTTGCCAAACTTCTACTTCTACACATGCTGTGGTAGAGAACAGGTTAAGTTGAATCATTGCTAAAAATGAAAAGCAAACCTGGGTGGGAAAGAGGAAATGGAGATCGAGTCAAAAGCAGAGAAAAAGAAACCTAAGGTAGATCAGGGCTGAGCAGTTATAGAAGAATCTAGAAAATTAAGCCACTGATAGGTGGGCTCTGGTGGATTACTTGAGTAGGTACTTGTCTGGCTTCAGAATACCTGGGTCAAGGCTCCCTGAGGATTACCTGGCACTGATCCGGACTGGACCTGATTTCTGGGGGACTGGATTTTCTTTGCAGCCTGTCCACTACAGTAAGGGATTGGCAGAAACCACACAGCCAAGCCCAGACACCACCAACCTGCCTCCATTCTAGCTGTGCTTGCCCAGGTCACCCTGACACCTGAAAACTGCTTGAATTCAGCAAAGTGGAAGAGTACCTGCTGGCTCAGATAACTTGCAGAAACTTGCAGGCCCAGCTCAAGAGGTGGCCATTTACAGACAGAAATGTGTCCCACTCGGAACCACCCCAACTTGCTCTTAGACCCTGGGAGCTAGGGGCCTTTGATTTCCATCCTGGATGAATGTCAATTCCAGAATGAAGCCATCTTTAGCTGGGACTGGTGGTGGCTGGGTGGGTGCATGGGTGGGTGGGTGATACAGAATGGGGAGGACAGTAAGACAAACAGCAATCCAGGCAGCAAAAACCTTGTGTGTGTCAGCTTGAGTCAGGACTTCTCATGACTGGGCAATCACACTCCAGAATGTATCTGGACCTGGAGGCATGTGGTACCCTTCTGGCCAGGTTATGGAGTACAATCCCTGCTCACCAAGTCTGGCAATTCAACACCCAGCAGGGCACTTGCAGTAGTTAAGAAGATGCAACTGAATTTCAAACGGGAGCTGCAAAGTAGACTGAGTGCAAGCAGCAGCAGAGTCAATCCCATCTTTGCTAAGATCCAGTTTCTGATTCAGGATCTGAACCTCAGAAGAAACTTAGTAATTCTCTGGGTGTAGACATTAAACACTAGTCTTGGGTAAGACTTGGAAGACTCAACCCCAGGTTTAAGTTTGAAACTTTAAGAACTTTTTTGTCACAGAGTTCACATATGGTTGTATCCTGGCATTTGTTCCCCTAAACATGATTTTGAAGTTCCATTATGACAGAAAATACATATGTTTTGTATTGATGGCCAGTGTTTAAAAGGCAGCCTCTCTAGGAAAAGGACAGTGTTGCATACAGAGGATGAACGTTTAATCAAAGGGTTGACTCTCCACAAACAAAGCTGCCTGTTAAGACCAACAAGTGTTTATTTATAAAGTATTAAGTCTGAATGAATAAGAATACGTTTTTATTTTTTAGTTCATTTTTTGAGATAGGACCTCTATTCATAGCCTTGACTGTCCAGGAAGTAGCTATGTAACCAGGCTGCCCTTGCACTGAAAGATATTGAAAACTTATGAAAAATACTAGTTCTACCAAGAAAGCAGAACTGAATGTAAGATTTTAGGCCTTCACTGCCCCAGGATACATTCTACATTCTATCAAGGGTACATTAACCCTGAGTCAGTGGACACTTGCTGGATTAACATTCAGGAGAGGAAGGCAGAGGCTGATTAACATTCCTCAGACCTCAGGGAAGAGAACCCACCTGCAGGTGGGGATGGCCCAAAGCAGGGAGACACATTCCTGACCACAAAGAAAGATGCAAGTCATCTGGGTGGTCCCAAGAACTAGCTGACCACAAGATAAATGGTTGGGCAAGGTTACATTCTTGCAAAAAGATAAGTGTACAAGATGTTTTCCACATGACCCTGACTAAATTATTGGTTGGGGACTTTCTACTGTTTTTATGTTGTAATTCCTTAATTTCCCCCTCACTGACCCCTGGTTTGTGGATTTTTCTTTTACATATTCTGTACTCCCCTGCCTCAGGGTCGACACTCCTCTGGCCCTGCATGGGTTACAAGTCTCAGCCTCCTTCAAATGATCCTGAAATGTTCCTCTTGCTGTTTGCATCAAAAATGGCATCTTGTGAGTTATTGGGTGGCCTAGAATTCCTGAAACTTTACAGAGGTCCTCCCTTCCTGTTGGTCTTACAGCACTAAAGAGATTTTCCTGCTGCCTGCATGGTGCTTGTATTAAAAGCATGCACCAGCTAGCATGGCTCTAAATGTTTTGTTTTTTTGTTGCGGCCCGAGGTACCCCATGCTTGGGGGCCAAAAATGTTGAGGACCGCTCTATCAATGTTGGAACCCGCACTGCCCAAAACCTTTGAAACTAACTTGTTAGCCCAAACTGCCCAAAGCAGCTCTGGTCTTCAAGTCGGGGTTCAAAAAGAGAGTTAGGATGGATGAGAGGAATGGAGACCAGACAGAGTGTGATTCAATCCCGTTTATTCGTCAGTCTGTCTTCCTAGTCCAAATCCCAAGTCTTGAGTTCCTAGTCCCTAGTTCCTAGTCCCTAGTGCCTCCAAGTTCCAAGTTTCCAGTTCCAAGTTCTCTGCCAAGTGACTAATACCTAATGCCTAATAACTAACTCCAAGTTTTTCTCCAAGTTGTACTGTTCTGTCTGCCTCTTGCCTTTTATATGTCTTACTTCTAAGTCATGCCTTTAAGTCATGCTTTTAGGTCTTGTCTCTAAATCTGATCTCTAAGTCACACCCGTAAGTCACACACCTTTAAGTCCCACACACCCAAGGGAAAATCCTGGGTATCAAAAGCAAGATGTTATCAGAGTGTGCTCAGATGTTGTAGGCTGATGTAATCAAATCTCTTTTCAGGGTATATGGTTCAAGATGGGTGCAAGGATGATAGCCACCTTCTGTCAGCTCCCCACAGTTTTTAAATTTTTTGGTATTTTTTTAAATTATAATATAATTATCTTATTTCCCTGCCTTTCTTTTTTCCCTCCATTCCCTTCTCTGTGCCCCTGTGGTAACAGCCCTTCTTTCTGTATTTGTGGCATCTATGTGTTGTTTGCATGTTTGTGTGTGTATATACTTGGTGTGTTTGTGTGTGTTCCTAATATACAAATACAACCAGATTAGTCTGTACAATGTCGCTAGTATGGACATGATTTCAAGACTGAGCTCTTTGGATAATCAATTTGGGAGCTCTTCCCTGGGGAATATTGTTTCTCTTGATCTCAGATTCCTTGTTTTTTGTTTGTTATTGTTATTGTTTTTTATTTTTGCTTTGTTTTTTTAATTTAGTTTTTCTAAGCCTGAGGCTTCATGGGTTCCCCCACCTCTAGTTCTGTGTGTCTATTGGTGTTCTCCTTGTTCAGTCTCCATGCTGAGAGCCACATTGTTGAGGCTTCAGTGGTGTAGAAACAGTGAATTTATATTAGAAGGGACTACATTAAGTAGTTAAAGAGGTGTAGAGATTTTTGCTGTTGTTTTGTTTCATAAATGACTGACTCTTCATTCAAAAACTCAGAGTTTATTGAACTGATTTGATTTTTGTTTAAATTTGAATGTTTTTGACATAAAGGTTTGACTCTATGTTAAGTAGATTGTTATTTTACTCAAATGAGGAGGGTTGTTTTGGTACAGGTCAATAGTTCTTTAAGGATGATCTTAGTAATAACTCCAGATATTAGTGATTGACATCCATATTAATAAAGTCAAATAAGTGTTTTAAATCCTTTACATTGATGGTGAGATGAAGATCGGTGTTATGACTCTAAAAGGTATATGAAAACCAAACTCAGAGGTACAAAGGTTTTCAAGAAAGAACCACAAATTGATATCAAAGTTAGATAATGATCATGGAAACCGTGAAATGTTCATGACATAATTTTGTCAATTAGTTTTTGCCTATATCTTTCTTGTTAATTTAGTTTACTTTAATTATTTTGGTGACTACACATAGACCATGGTCAAGGCCTAGAAAATCATGAATGTATGAACATTGAAGGGTGGAATAGAGGGATGAGAACTGTCTGGACAAAGCAAATTGAATCAAAATGAGGTGGTAAAACTTTAGATATTTAAGACCTCATTAAATAGATTGATTTTTTCCTGAATATAATTGACTGTTTCTTACAGATTCAACATTTATTTACAGAACAAACTTTAAACTTGAAAGGCTGATTTTATGAAAAATGTAGGCTTTCTGAGAAGGATCATCTTTTTTGTTAGATCATGAAAGCAAAAGAAGTGCAGGCTGAATTTATACAGTGTCATTTCATGCTGTTTCCTTGGATTCCCACTTTAACTTCACATATTAGGGCATGAAATTCCAGAGAACACTAGTTTTCCTCAGACCCTGGTTGTGTCCATTTTCCAGAGGAGCATAGTATCCCAGCAGACACCATCATCAGGTGAAAGTAAATGTCTTGAGGCAAGATACTGCATCCTGGAACAGGGACAAACATCTCTTGATAACAGAACTCTGCAACAGAAAAGTGGAGGCCTCCTGGGGCCATGCTTGTGGATGCCAAACTAGGCTGGAGAAGATCTAGGAATCAGGAGTTCTCTAGAAGTTAAAGGTTTCTCTAGATGTAGCACCCTAACACAAATTGGTCTCTTGGTGAAGAGCAGCCCCACAGCGACCCCTGCTGTGAAGAAATGGCCTGCCAAGCTCAGAGGCAGAGCTGCAGACCTAGGAAACCTTTGAGTTTCTGGCTCCTTCATTGACCTGGCTCCAGCTGTGGCCTCTAAAATTGTGGACAAGCAGACAGGAGCACGAACTATGGACTTGCTCAGGATTGCAGGACTTGCCTAAATCTCGGGTGGGGGGTGTGTGAGTGAGTCAAACATGGTAGTCCTGTGTTTTCCCAGTCAGTCAAGTGTACTCTTGGGCCTTGGCCTCTAGGCAACCAGGGAAGTGACAGCAAGATGGAAAAGAGGAGCTGAGACAGAATGACACTAGAGCTCTAGTCTGTGCAGATCCTGAAAACCTTAGTGGAACAGAAAGGAAAGCAGCTTCGATGAAGATTTGTGTTTGCACTGAATTTGTTGTCTCCCAGGGGATGGAGGGTAGTGTCCTAAGTCTTGCCACAATTGCCTATCTGAAAAAGGTCATTTACTGACAGTAAACAATATGAAATCTGGTTTTTAAAAACGTTGCAAACCTCAGCGGACAAGAAAACAACTGAAACCTCAACAACTGCATGGCATCTCCTACATCCTTGCACCTGAACATAAGGCAGTTTGGTCAGCATTTAAGAACACACCTTCCAAGCCTAAATCCACACAAAATCCCACCTCTCTCTGCCTGCATGGCAGAGTCCACTCCTGTAGGCAAAGTGAATGCTCGGGAAAACAAAATCACCTACAAAACTTAACATCACCTTTGGATTTCAGCGGGGTCTTTCTGACAGCCTCTCAGAACTCGCAGTCAAGTCATAGCTACTAGAGAAGGGGTCCAGAGTGTGAGCCCTGAGGTTGCCACCAACTGGAATGCCAGCAATGTAGGTTCCCAGAGCTGAGGTTCCAAAACAGAACTATGGGTCAGCCTATTGAGACTTTTGGCTTCTTGCCAGGACTTCTTCCATGGATCTTCTTCCTACTTTGCTCTCCAACAAATAAAACCCTTTCTACATGACAGCAGCTCATTGCAGGGGCCCAAGCTAATTCAAATAAAATAAAGACTCCACTATGATTTACATCAGATCGGCTCCAGTCTGTTATTTTTGGAGATTACTAATATCCCTGGCAGCACAGTTCTCTTCCTGCCACTCACCTCCTAAGTGTGTTGTTTCTGTTTTATGTACTCTAAAAAACAACTTTTGCCTTTTTCACTTCTTTTCTATTTTGCGGATTTGTGAACACCAGGTTTCAGGTTCCTTTGCTTGCCTTGCCCACCTCTTTCAGGATTATGAATACCACCCACAGTATGAGTGCAGAAGGCTCATGTGATCCATCCCAGGGAACACACAGCTGATTCCTTGTGTGCCTGAACCTAGAGCAGGAGAGCTGGCTTTTTAGTTTTTGTGTTTGAAGAAGCTGTCTTGGGATTCTGCACCAGTGGCTCCTGGCCTCCTACAGTGCTGCCATGAGCAGATCTTGAGTCCTGGCTGTCTGTCCTTGATATCCCTGACTTAGAAGACCTCTGGTTTGACTCTTCCTCATGAAACTGCTTTGCAGTCATGCTGTCTGCTTCCCTGTAAATATGACTCTGGTCCAAGGCACCCTGGAGCCCAACTATCCCTGCCTGCCTATATCCAGACACAAGAGACTGAAGAATAGACATGATATGTATATACACCTCAAACACAAAAAAGTTAAACAGGAGACAGAGAGAGGGGCTGGGAGAGTGAGCAGGTGGAGTAGAGATTCCCTGTCCTGAAGCTTCATCTCTACACTTAGCTGGTATCTCCTAACCATTTCTCTGCTGGGAATACAGGATTAGCATCTGCTCAGGACTCCAGTAGACCAAAGGACTATTAAGGGGATTTCCAAGCAGGTCATGGTGACACAGGCCTTTAATCTCAGCAGGAGGGAGGCAGAGGCAGGGAGATCTTTGCCTTGGTGGCCAGCTTGGTCTACAAAGTGAGTTTCACAAGAGCCAGGGCTACACAGACAAACACTCTCTGTAATGACTAGTCTTTGCTGTCAACTATATTGATTGAATCTCAAATTAGCAAAATCCAAAAAGGAAGACACACCTGCAAGGGACATTAGCTTAGTTCATAGAAAGTAATCTCTGTCTTTGAGGTAGGAACTTGCTTTTAATGCATATCTCTTTGAGCTGGAAAGACAGGGGCCTTTAACCTGGATCTTGAGTGCAAAAGACACTTATCTGTGTTATTGTGATATTTTTTTGATATGATCCAGGGTTTGTCTATAATCCCCCTGGCCACCCTGGAACTCAATTTGTAGACCAGGCTCTCTTTAAACTCACAGAGAGGCACCTGCCTGATTCACTCCCATAGAGCTGGGATTAAAGGTGTGGGCCACCACACACACACAGTAAATACACTCATCTTTAATCCAGACATTGACTCTGAAAGACACACCCTTAATCTGGGCCACACCTTCAGCTGGAGGCCTATATAAGAACACGGAGGAAGAAAGTGTTCAGTTTGCCTGCCTGCTCTCTCTTACTTCACTGCCACTAGAGCCTACTTCTCTGTGATTCCATCTTCTACTGAAGACCAACTGAGGCTTCCAGCTTTGGGGACTGAGAACATCTGGATTCTTGGACGTTGCTTCCTTTCCAGCTGTTGCAGAATAAGCTGGACTGCAGCCTGTAAGTCATTCTAATAAATCCCTGTTCAGGAAAGAGAGAGTGAGTGAGAGATCATTATATTTGATCCTTTACTCTCCTAACCAGGCATGTCATGTCGAATAGAATTGCTGGCCCAGTAGCACTTTCCCCATTGCCTTTCTAAAGAGTTACCTATAACATTTAAATCTAGACAATTGCATCCAGTTTGATAGCATCTTACTTTGAGAGGCTTCATTCCTTTTTTCTTTGTTTCTTTCCATTGTTGAGATTAGGGATTTCTATATAGCACTAGCTGTCCAGAAACTAGGTCTGACAACCATGCTGGTGTTGATTGAGTTCAGAGATCCACCTGCCTCTTCTGTATCCAGTTTGCTTCTTCCCCTTAGGTTCTAGGATGAAAGGATTTTGCCATGAAACAGGGAAGAATCTTGCCTCCTTAGACAAAGCACATAGATGCTAGAATTGTGGGTTTAAAACTCAGCTTCTGATAATGTAATGTTTGGGAGGGTTCAAGAAGTATAGAGTATAATTAACTAACTGGAGACTTCTCTGAATCAGAAGGTGAAGGAATTGCCCTCAGCCTTCCATGGATAAAGCCAAGAAGATGATGCAGTTCTGTACCAGTTCTGTCAAGGATGCACCAGATTCTGAAGAACATGCACTGAAAAGTGCACCTGCCTTGCCAGCCCTGAGTACAAGAGGTGCCAAGTCTGAGCCAGGTTGTTTCTGTGGAGAGTCAGGTCACTGCTCTGAGGATGGTTTATCTGTCGATTGGGATCTATATTCCTTCTGTGTATTTGAGAGCTTGGACTACCTGAGACACTACCGCAGATTGACTTGTGCCAAGAAGAGGGGCACAGATGTCTTCCAGAATGAAAGTCAGAGGGAGCCACAAGTGTCCCCAGGAGATGTGGAAAATGACAACTGCAAAAATACAGAGGAGCCAGACCAACCTTCACCAAGCTTGCTCAGGAAGAAAAAGCTGAACCTTGAGACCTGTGTTGGTGGAGACTGCCCTGACCAGGATCCTGCTTTTGACAGTCCCAGATGCCAAGGGTGCTGGGCATGGCTTCAAAGGGCTTTTGGCCAGAAGAAGAAGAGAAAAGGTCACCTAGAATCTCTTTGGATCCTTGGAGCCCTGATGCCTGCTAAGACTTGCAATTAGGGAATCTCCTGTCAGCTCCTGCTGTTACAGGGAAGGCAGACAATGGCAGTTGTGTCTTTGCAGCCATCTGTTTTGTTTGTTTGTTTGTTTGTTTGTTTGCTTGTTTACAGCTTTC
Organism: Arvicanthis niloticus; assembly: GCF_011762505.2. Taxonomy (NCBI): domain Eukaryota; kingdom Metazoa; phylum Chordata; class Mammalia; order Rodentia; family Muridae; genus Arvicanthis; species Arvicanthis niloticus. The sequence continues at coordinate 34,004,610 of NC_047676.1, read as the reverse complement.
TTAATAAAAGTGTTAAACTGCTGAAAATTTGTGCTCTTGTTGAAATGGTTCAAGGGAAATATGAAGGGTGGTGTGGACACAGATGAGGATACTCTACTATTTCCTTCTGTTGGTTGAAGGACTAACTGGTGGTTTGTTTTAAAGGAAGTTCTCAGGGGATGTTAGGCATCCTGGTTCTCTTGTTTACTGTGCCATAAGATAACCAGTGAACAGGGAGCAACCTTGAGAACTTTGAGAAACACTTTTGCTGAATCAACATGGATGACAACTGATCTTCCCTCATGGTTTCCCTCCAAATTAATCTAGGAGTCACCTGCAACTTACAATTTATACTTCTTCCTTCTGTGTAGGATAGACTAGTCCTGGATTCAGATTTCCTTGCTTTGCCTGTCTTTAATGGAGATTAGAGGCCTGATTCACCGCTTCTGATCTGGAGAATCTTTCTATATTCAGCAATTTCCAGAGCAAATTTCTGCATCACAAGTAAACTCACTTGAAAAACAGGACTTGGCCAAGCTGGAAGGTCATGGCACTGCTGACCCTGACACACAAAACTAAGAAAAACCAACTGGCCATGAGAAGTTGGCTTTATGTGCTTCTAGTCTTGGAAGAGCTTCACATTGTACAAGCCTAAGGTCAGCTGTTGGTCTCTAGAAAGTCTAGCATCACATTAGGAAATGGATGTGAGGTAGGCATGTTCATTCAGGCAGGTGGATCCCTGTGAGTTCCAGGCCAGCCTGATTTACAGAGACTTCTGGGACAGACAGGGCCATATAGTGAGAGAAACAAATGGAGGGATGGAGGTAGGGAGGGATGGGGAAAGGAGTGATGGATGGGTCTGAATGACAGACATTGCTGCATTTGTGGAGCATATAAGGAAGTAGCTCTGCAAAACAGTGCTCAGGAACTGGGAGAGTCAGTGAGGATGGTTCTTCTGGGATTTTATCCATGCAACACAAAGCCTGGGAAGTTAGCAGCTCTAGCTGTAGTCTACCTTTTCCCTCCAGTGCCAACTGTGTTCTCTACAACAGGCTGAGCATGTGGGAACTAGTGCTCAAGCATGGTCAACATAAGCTGTGATTCCAAGATAGTGTTTTCATACTTTGATGTCCTTTGAATTGCAGTTTTACCTTTTCATTATTCTCAGGAATTTTAAGTGATCTTTTTCCTCCCAGTAATACCTAATCTGTGAAGTAAGTCCTGTACCAGGCTAGAAAGTGATCACACCGATGTAGTGTCAAGAGAACACTTAAGCGTCATCACATACAGTTTGCTCTCTGAACTTCATTTTTCAGGAAGTCTGTGTAAGAAATGAAATAAGCACTGTACCACACTACTGACCAGCATGTTTACCTTTGAATTTTTAACATTTTCTGTAATTCACATTACCTGGACCTTTCAACAGAGGTGGGAAGGCTCAGAGATCATATCTTGGATTCACTGAGATAATGAAGGCCTTCCATAATTTCTTCTGTAAATAGCAGAACTGGGAGAGTAGTTAGTTCTTCAATACTTCATCAGCAATAGAAAATACAAGACATGTTTGCAGAATTTCTGTTACTATTGCAGAAATTGCTAAAATTAAATTGGCAGTAAAGTGGAATGGGGATTAACTTGAAATTCATTGTTCCAGTGCTATATTTATACAAGCCTTGATTGGTTTCTGGACACTGCCATTGTCTTAGTCAGGGTTTCTATTCCTGCACAAAACACCATGACCAAGATGCAAGTTGGGGAGGAAATGGTGTATTCAGCCTACACTTCCAAATTGCTGTTCATCACCCAAGGAGGTCAGGACAGGAACTCAAGCAGGTCAGGATGCAGGAGCTGATGCAGAGGCCATGGAGGTATTTTTCTTACTGGCTTGCTTCCCCTGGCTTGCAGAGCTTGCTTTCTTATAGAACCCAAAACTACAAGCCCATGGATAGTACCACCCAAAAATGGTACCTCCCGGCTTGATCAACTAATTGAGAAAATGCCTTACAGCTGGATCTCATGGAGGCATTTCCTCAACTGAAGCTCCTTTCTCAGTGATAACTCCAGCTTTTGTCAAGTTGACACACAAAACGAGCCAGTGCAATTGACCCTTTGTCAACTTGACACACAAAGACATCAATATTAAGCCTCAACCCTTACTTTCTTATTCATCCACAAGACCTAATAACTCTAAGTAACCTACAGTCTTTGCAAATTCCTACATATTAAAATTTCAATCTCTTTAAGATATCCAGTCTCTTAAAATTCAATGTCTTTTTACAAAGCAAAGTCTCTTAAGTGTGGGCTCCACTAAAATACTTTCTTACTTCATGCTGGAAAAATATCAGGGCACAGTCACAATCAGAAGCAAAATCAAACTCCAACCATCCAATGTCTGGGATCCACTCACGAACTTCAGGTCTGCTCCAAGAGCTTGGGTCACTTCTCCAGCCCTGGACTTTGGAGCACACACCTTGTCTTCTAGGCTCCAGCTGCCTCTACTGCACTGCTGCTGCTGTTCTTGGTGGTCACCTCATGGTACTGGCATCTCAAGACATTACTGTCTGCCACCACAACTGGGCTTCACAAATAGTCTCTCATAGACTCCCTTTATGGTAACAAGCCTTGACTCCTCTGCATGACCCCTTCATGTTTTCAAAACCAGGACCACCTGGGTGAGTCTTACACCTTACCATGTCCAGCCACTGCACGAGGTACAACCTTGGCTATCTCTGAAACACAGCTTCTTTGTGCTCTCAAAAAACACTTCCCAGAAATTTTCACCTCAATGACCCTGGTCTCTTCTTAATCATGACTAATTTCTTAGCTCTAGTTAACCAGCATCAATAGTCCCAGTAATGCAAAGTTTTCACCTTAGTATCTTTAGTTCTGGTATCTTGTTAATCACAGCTGATTCTTCAGCCCTAGCTAGCACAACCCACAGAATCTTCACAACCAAAATAGCAATGGCCTTGATAAGATTCCTTAATCTTCCCTCTGAAATTTCACAAGCCAGGCCTCCATCTTCTGCTTTCTCAGCTTGGTTTCTTAGAGAACCCAGGACTACCATCCCATGGATGGCACCACCCACAATGGGCTCAGCCCTCCACTCTTGATCACTAATTGAGAAAATGTCTTACAGCTGGGTCTCATGGAGGCATTAACTCAAGGGAGGCTCCTTTTTCTGTGATAACTGCATCTGGTGTCAAGTTGACAAACAAAACTGGCCAGTACAGGCCTCCTAAGTGAACTTCAAACACATCCTGAATTGAATTGGAAACAGTTATCTGAACTGAAATAGGTACCTTGGACACAAGGAGTCTGTAGGCCTGCAGCTATGGGTAACCAGGTAACTGGGTTCACCAGAGAGGAAGGCTGGGAATGAAAGGGGAATGGCGGGCGAGAGAAGCATGGGGCCAAGACAACATATTCTGATCAAGGCCCAAAGTTTAATATTTTGCTTTCACATATAAAGGGGAAGCCACACCCCCCAGAGTCTCTTCTTGGTTCAGCCCTGGGGCTGGGGGAGGAGATAGTAGCCAGAAGGTGTCAAGGCAAGCTCAGCAGGCAGTCCATTCTTCTTAGCTCCTGTAACAGACTGCAGGATGCCAAGGCCTGCAATGCCTCCCAGGTCTTACTGTTGTCTGATCTATTGTGGTAAACAGCTCTTTCCTACCTGCTCAGACTGGCAGGCTGGCAGGCTGGCAGGCTGGCAGGCTGGCAGGCTGGCAGGCTGGGGGAAGGGCACAGGAGACAAATGACTAGTTCACAGACTGATCATCTAGAACTTCCAGGGAATAGAGTCTGGGTGTTAGGAAGGTTATTTAATTCAGAAATGTTTATTATATTTACTTTGTTTGCAACTTGTCATGGTTGTGTGTCCTTCAGGACTATGAAGTACAATATATGCTTACATGTAAATGACTGTATGTTATCCTGTTTAATGAAGTTTTAAAGTAAACAAACCAAGGTGGAAATCAGAAGGAGACCCTTATGATCATGGAGCTGACTCAAAGCACCAAATTCAGCATCCCTTTCCCTTCCCAACTCAGGTGTACAGGAAGGGCTTTCCTGCTCAGCAGGAGACTTCAGCACTGAGACTTCTTGTGGAAATCCATCCATCAAGAACACAGAGGGAAGTAGGGAGGAGGGTTTACCCACTGGGCAGGACTGTTATGGGCAAGTGGATTCAGGGATTCAAGCTGCTGCCCCTTTAAATGATGGTTCTGGTCCCTGCCAGTTGATTTTGTTCTGAAAAAGTATTCTAGAGAAAACCAGCCAGGACCCCCAAAGATACTCGGAAAAAAAAAATAAATAAAAAACAAATGAAAAGAAAAGAAAATTTACCTACAAATAGAACCCAGGTATGCACATCTCATCTGAGCCACCTCAGTTCTTGGATTTCTGATCCTCTTCTAAGTCAGGCATCTCTGAACTGTCAAACCACAGAGACTGCTGTTGTAGAGGGATTAGCCATGTCTACATCCTATCTGACAACTTCCCTAAGCTCCAGTGCTGACTATCATTAATCACCACCAGTTCCAAGGCCAGCACCTTTATTTCCCCTGATGTCAAGAAGTCCTCAGACTGCCTGCAGCTCCCAAGCAGAAATGGCAGTCTGCAAATGGACCCTATTCCTCTTTGGATGCTTGCTCACAGCACAAGTACAGGCCAGTGGATAACCAGGAGGCCACCAGAGAAAAGATGGCTATTGATAGGACAACAGACAGGGCATAGGTTTGGGGCCCTGGACAAAGTCCTGTATGGGGAAAGCTTAGAGCCAGACCTGCCTTCCTATTGCAGGTTGAATTACAGTTGCCCACTTCCTGGCCTTTCCATGAATCCTAGAAACCAGTGATCCTGGCCACAATCAGTGCCTTGGAAAATGGGCCCGCACATTCCATTTGAAACCATTTATTAAAGAATTGAGAAATGACAAGGACTGTCGACTACAAAACGCTGCTTGTTTATTGTGGAAGCAGGGGGCTGTGCTGAGATAACTGGCTGTGGGGAATGGAGAGATTTAGGCACACAGATACTCTCTGGCACAGACCTTGCTCTAAAATGCCAGGAAGGAGCATGCTGCACACTCTAAGGCTCCCTGCTACCATTGTTCGTTGGGCATCAGCCACAGAGCTAGAGGCTTTGCAGGGGAAGAAAGAGCTTCAGGAGTCCTGACAAAGTCGGGAGTCCACTTCTGCAGTCTCCCATGGCTGATGGCCAGCAACACTGGAGCCACTCCTTCCACAGGTCTAGGTGTCCTCTGCATCATCGCCAAGGCAGGGCGCTATGGAACAGGACCCAGGCTGCATGGCCACCATGAATGGTTCTTCTGCAGCATCCTCCCGGGTTCCCGGAGTGGCGGGTTTCTCTGGCTGTTCCTCATGGACTGTGATTTTCTATCGGGTCCTCGGCATGTTCCCATTGGATGATGGCGATGACTACAGGAACAACCATTTCCAGGGTTGATAGATGACATGGATGGATTCTATCCAGGGACTTACTCTTGTGGGATCCAGAGCACTTCGGAGCCCAACATTCCTGACTGTGTGATCACCTTCCAGGAGCAACAGCCTCGATTTCATAAATGGTTGTTCGTGTAGTCATCGCCATCATCCAATGGGAACATGCCAAGGACTGACTGGAAAGGAAGAGGCCTGGACTGCGGTCTTCTGAGAAGCTGGAGGGCAGAGGAGACTGGGCATCTTGTACCACAGGGACAGAATCCCAGGCCTGCTTCACTTGCTCAGACCAGAAAGTGGACTCCATCCCTCCAGCAGCACTTGCATCTGGAGGACAGCAGCGCTTGCACCAGTGCAGGCAAAGGAGTCTTCTGCAGGTTCTGTGCCCTGGGTATTTGTAGTCTTCGACGAGGGCGGGGCTGGTGAATTGGGAAATGCCCCGAGCTGAAAATGTCCCTTTGCCAGATGGACCTCGGAATGAACCCAGTAAAGGAAACAAATCGGAAAAAATTTTGGATCCGTAGCGAGCTGGGATCCACATCGAGCTGCAACACGGAGCCAGTGTTTGTCTGGAGCGAGAAAGCCTGTCCTAAGTGGGTGGGGATCCGGAGCGAAGGTGTGTCCGAGAGCGACCGGGTGTGTAGGAGTGAATGGGTGTCCGGATCCAGCGGGTGTCTGGTAGCAAGCGGGTGTCCAGAGCGAGAGTGCCTGTCCGGAGCGAGTGGGTGTCCAGGAGCGAATGGGTGTGGGGGAACAAACGGGTGTTCGGGTCTTCTGCAGGCTCTCTGTGCTAGGTATTTGTAGTCTTCGACGAGGGCGGGGCTGGTGAATTGGGAAATACCCCCAGCTGAAAAAGTCCCTTGCCAGACGGACTTCTGAATGAAATCGGTAAAGGAAAGAAATCGGACGAATTTTGGATCTATAGTGAGCTGGGATCCGGAGCGAGCCTGTGTCCAGAGCGAGAGCTCCTGCCTGTACAGAGGGATGCAGGACGAGGAGCGAGCGGGTGACCGACATCGAGTGGGTGTCCGGGAGCGAGTGGGTGTCCAAGATCGAGTGGGTGTCCAGGAGCGAGCTGGTGTCCGAGATCGAGTGGAGACTCGAGAGCGAGCGGGTGTCCAAGAGCGAGTGAGTGTGTCCGTAACAAGAGGGCCGGTCCTTAGCGAGTGGGAGTTGGAGATCAAGTGGGTGTCCGGGAGCGAGTGAGTGTCCAGAGCAAGAGCACCTGTCCATACCGAGCAGGAGACCAGGAGCGAATGTGTGTCCAGGAGCAAGCGCGTATCTGGGAGTGATCAAATGTCCGGGAGCGAGCCAGTGTCCAGGAGCGAGCTGGTGTCCGAGATCGAGTGGGTGTCCGGGAGCGAGCGGGTGTCCGGGAGCGAGCGGGTGTCCGAGATCGAGTGGGTGTCCGTGATTGAGTGTGTATCCGAGATCGAGTGGGTGTCCGGGAGCAAACGGGTGTCGGAGATAGAGTGGGTGTCCGGGAGCGAGCGGGTGTCCGGGAGCGAGTGAGTGTCCAGAGCGAAAGCGCCTGTCCTTAGCGACCAGGAGTCAGAGATCGAGTGGGTGTCCGGGAGCGACCTGGTGTCCGGGAGAGAGTGAGTGTCCGGAGCAAGAGCGCCTGTCCTTACCGAGTGCGAGTCCGAGGTCGAGTGGGTGTCCGGGAGCGAGCGGGTGTCCGGGAGCGAGTGAGTGTCCAAAGCGAAAGCGCCTGTCCTTAGCGACCAGGAGTCCCAGATCGAGTGGGTGTCCGAAATCAAGTGGGTGTCCGGGAGCGAGCGAGAGTCCGAGATAGAGTGGGTGTCCGGGAGCGAGCGGGTGTCAGGGAGAGAGTGAGTGTCCTGAGCAAGAGCGCCTGTCCTTATCGAGTGGGAGTCGGAGATCTAGTGGGTGTCCAGGAAGGAGCGGGTGTCCGGAGCGAGCTGGTTGCTGTAATTCTTGCAATTTCTCTGATCTTTTTCCTATGGTCACAGTTTAGTCTAAACCTGCCTGGTGCAATTGGGGGAATTCAGCCTGAGTTTCTCTTCACACTTTCACTAATTGCTAGACGGTTCCCTGAGGCAGATCCTCCCAGGATTTCTGGTCTTGGGTGGCTCAGTGCACATATTTCACTTCTGCAGCAGCATGAATAAGAGTGACCCACACGTGTGTAACTTGCACTTTTAGTGGCTCAGCCCAACTGGGGGACTCCTGGTGTCAGCCCCGTGGGGGACCAGCAGTGAGTATTTTTCTGAGCTCTTCTTACACTGAGTGCCACTGGTTTCTTCTCCAGAGCTCTGTCAAGTTTTCCTATAAAACCATCATCTCCGTGGCAGGCCCCTGTTTTCCTGTATCTGAGGCTTCTTGATTTTACCACTTTTCTTTATAGGCGCTGATTCTTGGCTCTGAGCACCAGGTCACTCCAGGAGAAGGAGTCAAACCAGCTCAAACTAGATGTGAAATGGTTTGAACATAGGTGCCTTCCAGTGCTGCCTGACTGTGATTCCAGGAGACTTAAAAGTTAGCCATAGCTAGCCAGGGATCAACCAAACCACATAGACTTTTTCTGCAGGTGTCTTAGTCAGCAGGGCACCAGATCTGGGGATTCTAGCAAAGGCATTCAGCAGTAGAGGAGAATATCATGGCCTAGCATATTCCGGTTTGCTCTAGGGAAGTCCTATTTTAAAACTTTAGATGCATTTCATTTCCCCCAAATCTAGGTGGCAGGCAAAGGGACCTTTTTGTACTTTCATTTTGAGCCCCTTTCTATTCACTATTACACACTTTCACTGAAAGAAGCACCACTAACAGACCATCCTGCAGCCTGCCACCAGAAGGGTGGACTGACAGGAGAGCATCACAGTGCCAGGCTGAGATGTTAAATGGTTTCACTCAGAGACTCCCACACTAGCAGGAGGGCCCTGTCCTTCTACAGACTTGCTTATTGCAGTGTGGCTTTGGTTGGTTCTCTTCTTGCCCCTCACCTCCTTGGTGTGTTGTTTCTGTTTTATACACTCTAAAAACAACCTTTGCCTTTTTCACTTGACAGTCCCTCAACAAACTGCTTTCCAGTTGCTTGCTGTCTGCTTCCAAGCTAATATGCCTCCAGTCCAGGGCAGCATGGAACCCAGCTATGCTAGCCGCTCTCTGCCTGCCTTCTGTCTAGACACAAAAGACTACAGCATAGAAATGTTCCATGTGTTCATCCCAAACACAGGAAATAAAACAGGAGACAGAAAGAGGCATTGGAAAAGTGTGCAGGTGGAGAGGAGATTCCCTGTCCTGAAGCTTCATCTCTACACTGAGCTGTTTCCCTCTAACCATTTCTCTCCTGGGAATGCAGGACTAGCATCTGCTCAGGAATCCAGTTGACCAAAGAACTGTTAACTGTGTGGATTTCCAAGCAGGGTCTGGTGACACATGACTTAGAGTAGCACATAGAATAGAACTTTTCCCTTTTCCTGATAGAAGTTTTCTTTTCTCCACTTAGGACCTTTTCAATTCTCCCCTTAGATAGCTTTCATAGGAAACTTTTCACTTTTTGTAGAGAGGGTGCAGTGGTTAAGACATTAGCTGTTCCTCCAGAGGACTCAATTCCCAGCGCCCACAAGCTGGTCCACAACTGTCTATGACTCCAGTTCCAAGGGATATGATGCCCTGTACTGGCTGATTTTGTGTGTCAACTTGACACAAGCTAGAGTCATCAGAGAGAAAGGAGCCTCAGTTGAAGAAATGCTTCCATAGATCTAACTGTAAGGCATTTTCTCAATTAGAGATTGATGGGGGAGGGCCCATCACATGGTGGGTGGTGCTACCCCTGGGCTGGTAGTCCTGGGTTCTATAAGAAATCAGGCTGAGCAAGCCATATGTAGCAAGGCAGTAAGCAGTATCTCTGCATGGACTCTGCATCAGCTCCTCCTTCCAGTCCTGCTTTAGTTCCTGCCTTGACTTCTTTCAGTGATGGACTATGATCTGGATGTATAAGCCAAATAAACTCTTTCCTCCCCAACTTGGTTTTTGCTCATGGTAGTTACAGCAATAGAAACCCTGAGACACACCCTCATACATTCATCATACAGGTGAAACACCAATACACATAGAATAAGAAAATAAACCATTTAATAAAATAAAAAAAAGAAAACAGGTAAGAGGCTGAAGAGATGTTTAGTGGTTAAGACCACTTGCTGCTTGTGAGGCCTGGAATTCAGATCCCAGCACTCATATCAGGAGACTCACAAGTGTCTAAAACTTTAGCTCTAGGGGATCCAACCCTCTTCAGGCCTTCCAGGGCACATGCAAGCATGTGACATACATCTAAATAAACAAAATCTTTTGAAGTAGCTTCTAAAATATACAGTAATATTCCAAAGGTGAAAGGGTATGGAGCACAGTTACTTCCCTCAGACAGCAGCCAATGAGGAAGTTGCAAGGCTCAGCCCTGCCTCCTGGAGCTGTACATGTTAAGAGCAGACAAGCAGAGCTAGGTTTGTGGGTGTACATCAAACAATTCTACCTGAAAATTTTTACCAAAACAGCCTTTGTAAGTCCCTGAGAAACACCCAGAGCATTGAGGGTGAGGAGAAGGCAGAATCTATGATATCATTATCTGACCTCTGTGACACAGGCTTTTGATGCCAGAGAGTGAGAGCTGCTCTCAGGGAAGGAGCCCCTCAGCTCCCACTGGGGCTTTGCCCCTTAGGCAAAGCCTCAGTCTCTTGGAGCCTTTTACCAGCTGGCCCTACTGTTGCTGCCACTGGCTCTGATAATCCTTCTGAGCCAAGGCCAGGCTGAGGGAGAAGGATTGAGGGTTGAGGTGTTGAGGGTGACAAGAGGCCAGGGGAACCAGCAAGCCAGGAAACTAGGATACTTACAAAATCTGTGTGTCAGGATTAGGACAAAACCCTATACTACAGAAGAGCTCTGTGTACCAGAAAAAGGACTGAGGGCACTGCTCAGACTGGAATCCTGGGTCAGCGTCAGTTTAGGGGTCTGAGTGTGGGGGCGAGAAGAGGGTAGATAGACTGTTCTGTGACTCTACTTTCTCTTCCAGGTCCCCTATTTGGGTGAAGTGTCTTTTGAAACGGTGGAAGGCACACAAGTTGGTAAAGCACCGCACAGTCCTCTCCAGTCCTTTCCCCATTTTGGCCTTCAGTGCTCTTTGCTGCCCATTTCCCCCCAGTCCCTCCTTCTTTCCAGCCATAACCTCCAATTTTCTAACCTTCTCTACAACACCTTGCCAGATTTTCTGACCTCAAAGGTGACAAAGTGCTGGTCTTCGTTGTTTTGAGACAGACTCATGGAGCCCAGGCTAGCCTCAAGCTCCTTATATCCCCACAGGGATTACAGGCTTGTGCCAGCATGCCACCCTTACGTGGTGTTGGAGTCATGCCCAGGACTTGGTGCATGCTAGACAAACGATGTACCAGCTGAACTACATCCAAAGACCTCACATTGAGGGTCTTGAGTTCACACTGGAAATGAGCACCTGACACAGAATCCAGAAGTCGACCAATCATTCTGACATCTTGACCTCTGTCTTTTTCTCTGCAGGTCCTACAGACTGTGTCTTTCTCCTGATTCCACCCAGAGAGTTGTGGTTGTCCCTCAGCTCCCCAGGGACAGCTCTCATTCTCCATCTCCATACATCCCCAGCCAATGGCTGAGGAAACGTGAGGAGCCAAGATTAGATGCAGACTCTGGACTGAGCACGCCACAGCCAGGTAGAAGAGGCCGCTTGTCCCTATGGCTTGCTGCTGATGCCTGCAGCAGAACGAGGCTGCTGCAGCCACACTGTGCACAGAAAGCAATCTTAACCACCAGCCACAGCTGGCTTCAGAGATCCCCACACTGACTGTTAGGTCTCTAACCACTAGTCTTGTCACCCCATCTGCTTCCCACCTGGATTCAAGACAATGTTGCATCAAAACAAGGATCAGGTGCTGCTACAGTATCCAGTACCCCCAGAATGTCCCCCTCAGGTCCTCTCACAGTTCATGGACTCCCCTCCACCCAACTTAGCATCTCTTTCTCCCCATCAGACCCTCCCTTCTTCCCACTTTCCTTTGCCCACCACCACGCAGGCATATTTAATTTCTGCTCTGACACAGACCCCGTCTCCTGGACCTCACTTCTACTCTTTGGATTCGAATTCTGACTTTGTTCCTCTTCCCTACTCTTCCTCTCTCCCAGGATCCTCCTCTTGCTTTTGCCAAAACTATACTTATTTTGGTGAACAACTCCCCTCTCCTCACTCCACCTTTCCCTCCAACTATCAGCTCTGTCTCTCTCCCCCTCTTACCAGCTCCTCCTCTCTTTCCCAGCTACAAAATTCCTCTCCTCACTCCTACCAGTCCGCTTCATCCCTCCAGGACTTTCAAAGCTCCAGGATCACATCCCCCATCCCCACGTCATCTTCTCAAGGAATTCAGAGGAACAAGCAAGCATGGCAGTGGCCTCCATCCAGAAGCATCAGGTCCTCTGGGGTGGCAGGGGGATGTGTGCCAAGCAAGGTGGACCCTACAGAATTCAAGGACCCAGGGGCCCTTGCCAAAGCCCTGGTGGCCCATGTGGGGCACCACAGAATTGCACAAGACCTACAGCTATAGATTCTGCAGCACATGTGGCTAGGCACAACTGGCCCGGCCCCAGTAGTGGAGTACCCCATATGTCTAGTGTGCCTCCAGCTCCGCACCCCATCTTGTCCCACCCCCAAGTACAAGACTATACCTCGGCTGCTTGCCTTCCCACAACTACTGCCCTGTGCCCAGGGCCAGGAATCTGGGCCTCTCCGAATAGGCATTGGCTTTGGCCTCTACCTGCCTCGGGGCCAGGCCAAGGCTTTGCATCTGTTGCCAAACAAAAGAAGAAAAAGACTGGTGGATGTAGAGTCCCAGGCAGAGACCCTCCAGAGTCAAAAGCCTGCAACCCGAGCATCAGTGCAAACCACTGGCACAATCTTCCAGACTGGGAGCCTTTGATCTGTAGACCTTCAATCACCAAAACCCAGCCAGTGCTTCAGGTCTCTACTTCAGGAGCCAATACAGGTCACTGTTTCCACAAAGCCCAGGCCTTCTGTCTCAAAGTGGTCTGTGTCCCTAGGGTCTATTCCATGAAAGTCTCCATCTTAATTCCAGAGCAGCGGAGACCCTCTGGAACACCCCTTCCAAACTCCACCCTCCCTACCAGGACTTCTCAGTCCTTGGGGTGGCACAGAGACACCTTGAAGGGCTGGCTGGCCAGAAGCCAGGTGTGTTCTCCTGTCCTGAACCCTGGGAACCCCTTGTGGAGTGTGCTCTCCCCTAGTTGAAGGGACCAGAGGCACCCAAGGCCTCATTTGCCCTTCAGTGTATCCAATAAAGCCTAACCCTGAGAATCTTGTGTTTGTGTCCACAATGTCCACAGAATAGAATCAATGGCAATAGGATAAGGCCAGTCCCACAAAACGCTGGGGGACGGAAGGGTGAAGGACACCAAATGCTACATACTAGAGTCCCTCTAGTACCTGATGCTTAGAGACCTCTACAAGGCCCTTCTCATGTTTAATTCAAGTCCCTGGACAGATAATTGAATCAAAGATTAGGCCGATAGGTCTATTTCTCCAGGGACAGCCTGGGTTGACTAGGATGCAGCCGCTCATTGTCCTCACAGGGAAGGACATTGCTAGCAACTCATTATAGGAGAGCACAAGTATCATGTACAGCACATGCACAGACCAGAAACTAGAAGGCTCCTTCAGAAGGGCTAGAGAGATGCTGTCTCAGCACCACTGGGCACCTCACAAGTGTAACTCTAGTTCCAGGGGATCCAATGTCTTCTGTCTTCAGTTGGGACACACACACACACACACGAGAGAGAGAGAGAGAGAGAGAGAGAGAGAGAGAGAGAGAGAGAGAGAGAAAGGTTGAGAGAGAGACAGAGAAAGAGAGACAGAGACTGAGAGACAGAAAAGAGGAAGAGAGGGAGAGGAGAAAAGAGAGTAGAAGAGACAAAAGGAGGAAAAAGGAGAGGGAGAGAAGGGGAGGGGAGGGAAGACCATCCACAGCCCTTAGAAGACACCTATCAGGAGCAACCACCACCCATAACTTCTGTGTTCCAGAAGAGGATGTCAAGCCATAAGAAAGAGTCCAATCAGCTGCGGAGGATGCTTTCAAAGTGGGAACTGGTTTCCTCCTATTAAGATATTAGGAATCAGTGAATCTGTTTGGAGTGTCTTTCCTCACCATGACCCAGGAGAAACCACTTCCTCCCAGGAGCAACACATAAAGGCCCTGCTTGTGTTAGTTTGTGTAATTCTCCTCAAGTTGGGACTGCCCCAGTCTGAGAACTTTTTAATTCAAGATTTACTATCTTCAGTATGTCTTCCAGGCCCTCCTTCCACGCCCCACACAAAGATGGCAGCTTAGTCCTCATTCAAGGTTAGGGGTCCATGACAGAGCATCCTGCTAGGGCTGTTGCGAATTGGGGTCCTGAGCTTGCATAGAGTGAGACCCAGGACTGTGGAGCTTGCACACTGAACGCCTGCGCGACCCAGGGGTTCTCGGGAGCAGCAGATCAGGTGTTTTGAGTGGTGGCCAGTCTACAGTGCTGAGAGGGACCAGAGTCTTCCAGGAAACTAGAGCACCAGGTTCTGCAGCTTTCGGAGGTGGGGCTAAGCATGTCCTGTGTTCTGTGGGGCTGGCAGTGAATGCTGAGGCAGGATGTACCAGTGCCTGGGTGTGGAGCTCTACCAGGCCCCGCCCCAATGTGCAGGCTTTGGATAGACCCCAAGACTGGGCTGCTCATGGCTGCCATCACTGCCATCACTGCGGGCAGAGGAGGAGCTGCCAAGACTGGCATAAAGAATGGCATTGTGAGAACGCAGGGCCACTGGGAACAGGTGATACCTTGGCCCAGGGCGATTCCAGGGTAGCCTGGGGATGCAGAGGTGAGCCTTACCTCTGCTTTAGACCCTGTCCATTTCTAGTGGGATCACCCCACACTGCCACTCGGGTGCTGTTTTCACCTGAGTAGAGCAGTTGAGACATCCAAAATTAGACTGAAAGCTGTGCAGGTCTGAGAAGGCTGGACTGTCTACCCAAGCAGGATTATGGGAGCTGGTCCAGGGTTCTTACTCTGGCCTTTTCCAGGAAGGCAGATTGTCTTGTCTGTCTTCAAGCATCTGGAGACTGAATTCTTTTCTTTCTGTAAACTGGACCTAGTAATCTAAGCCCTGATTGCTGTATGAATTGGGAAGCTCCAGGAAGAGAAGGAAGCACAAAGCAACAGCAACAACAACCAAAGAAACAAACACAAAACAAACAAACAACATGAGCTGGAGGTGCAGGAGGAAAGATCTGTAAGTAATGCAGGCATGGGGGACAAAACAGAGGCTGAAGGAATGGCCAACCAATAAGCAGCCCAATTAGAGACCCATCCCAGTATTATTGATACTCTGTCCTGTTTGCAGAGAGGAACATGATGTCCTCTGAGAGGCTCCACACAGCAGCATCTGAATCAGATGGACACAGCCAAATAGTGGGTGGAGCTTGGGAATTTTTATAGAAGAATAAGTAAAAGGATTATAGGTCAGGAAGGGCATAGGAACTTCACAGAGAGACCAACAGAGTCAACTATCCTGGACCTTTAGGGCTTTCAGATTCTGTATGACCAACCAAAGAACATACACTGGCTGGACCTAGGCCTCCCAGCTCATAGGTATCAGATGTGCAGCTTAACCTTGATGTGGGTCCTGAACATCTGATTGGGGGCCATGCCAAAACTTATTGTGTGTAAGTGGAGTATGTTCTACTAGCTGGGCTGCAAGTCCACCGGCTCCTGCATTCCCATTTGCTCCTGCACCCCATTTGCATACTACACAGAGACAGGAGACTGCTCCAGAACACAGAGGGCCTGCTTATCAGGGCGCTTCTGCTGGTGGCTTGCTATTAAGGCCTCCGCCACCAGAGGGCACGGCTGTCTACACAATAGCAATTAAAAAACAAAATGGCTAGGAATTTAAAAGAGAGCTGAGATGTATGCATGAGAGGGTTTGGAAAGAGGAAAGAGTAGAAACATGTTCTTAATAAACAGTAATCTCAAAATTGTAAAACAGAATAAAAGTTACCAGATATTGCCTACACTGCCAAGATCTAGCATTGAAAAAATTGAGCATTAGAGACAGAGAGAGACGAGAGACAGAGAGAGACAGAGAGAGAGAGAGAGAGAGAGAGAGAGAGAGAGACCTAAAATAGTGCTTTGCAAATGATACAGTTGAAAGTTCTAGTTCACAAAAAACCCTGGAAACATATTGTTCCTTTTTGTCATTGTAACCTGCAGATCACTTGCAGACTCCATCTTCACCCCCTTTCCCACTGCTCCACTCTGCCCTCTTCTGGAAATCAATACAAGAAACCCAGGTGGGTGGGCCATGCTTTTGTCCCTGCCAAGCCTGTTAGTGTCCACATCCCACTTCTAATGAAACTCCACCTGCAAGGAAATTCCTCTGACTTGATTAGTGACCACTTCCAACCCCAGACTCCAATCCTGATTTTACCCCTGAAAAACACTTACACAGGAAGGTGGTGGAGAGGAAAGATTTTATTTGTGTACACTGTCCATCAGAAGGCAATGATTCTACATAGACTTAAGAAAATATTCCTTAACAAATCAATTGAACAGTCAGGAGGACAAGATAAAGACACTTCCAGACTCCTGGTCATGTGGGGCACAGTCACAGCTCTGAAGTTCACAGAGGCAGCATGAGGCTCTTCCTGAGTTTTTCTCTGGCTCCTGCCAGTGAGTAGTATATTGAAGGATTTCAAGGTGTATTCTCTCCACATTGCTTGGATGTCTGTCCTTTCCAGGTTTCTGTCTCATGTAAGCCTCTGTTTTTGGTCATTGGGGGGTGGGGGGCACCTTTGGCTTCAGAATTCACCAGGGACAAGCATGTCTGCAAAGCTGTGTGTGCTGTCATCTCTTGGCTGGTTCATAGCCCATTGAACCCTTCTTGTGGATGTAGCTTCTAATTCTTGAGGACCCCAAAGTCTCCCTGAAGTTTCAGCCACTCTCTCCAAATGTCTTCTCTGTTGGCCAAGGGTCTAGGCTGCACTCCCACTGTGTACCCTTTGTAGTACTTCTCATACCACTGTCGATATTGCCTCTCCCATTCCTGGTAGCGTTCTTTCTCAAATGGGTCTCTAAAGTCAACACTCTGCCCATAATAGGCTTTGGTGTCATAAGGGGGTAGACCTTCTCTGTATCTATGAAAATACTCACGCTCTGTTTCTCCTTGAGATATATTGTGTTTAGTGGGAGACTGTCCCCTAAATGCTTGAGGAGATCTGGACCAGGAGTGGTATAGTCTATAGGGAGGTGACCTTGACCTAGATGGGTGGAATCCATGAAATCTGGACTTGGCATGGTATTTGCAGCTCTTTCCTCTGCCTGGTATTGGAGCTGGGGCAGAAGATGGGTTCCCAGGCACAGAAGAGGCCAAAGAAGATGGATTTGAAATTAATGAAGATATAGAGGGAATTGGGTTAGCTGAGGAAGATGTCACTGGAATCTTCAGAGTATCCTGCTGTCTCGATATGGGAGACCTCATCAGAGGCTGCAGGTTCTGCTGGATGAGTGGTCTTGGTGTTGGTGTTGGTATTGGTGTTGGTGTTGGTGTTGGTGTTGGTGTTGGTGTTGGTGTTGGTGTTGGTGTTGGTGTTGGTGTTGGTGTTGGTGTTGGTGTTGGGTGTGGAGGTAACTGTTTTCGTAGTCTTTTTGTATAGCCAGTTTTATTTTTAAAGTTATTAACAGCCTGCCGTAAAGACTTGTTGGCAACTAAAGCATCAGGAGAAACATCATTTTCATGACATGTTGGACATGTATGTTCATCGGACTCCAGGAGTGCTGTTCTTATACATTCATCACAGTAACTGTTTCCACAGCATGGAATGACAACGGCATCTGTAGGAATGTCTCTGCAGATGAGGCACAGGAGCTCCTCTGGGATAGGATCACCTTCTTTTGAAGATGGGGATGGTTCCTCTGGTAAGAAGGGTGGTTTCTCTTTCTTCCCAATTGCATAGGCCTCTGCATCTATAATCGGTATTGCATATTTTCCAGTGTTGGTAAGCATTGCACCTTTCATGTTAGGATCTTTCACTTCCATCAGAAAACTTGTAGGAATTCCAGTGCTCTTTTTGATCCTAGGACCAGTTGCAAAGTTCTTATCCCCATTTGTTGGGCAATTCTTAATATAATGACCAGGTTTACCACAACGAAAGCAGGTGTAGGATGGAGGTGGCAGACTTACCAGACTTTTCTTCATGTAATTGATTGGGTTGTATAAACGGACAGATTGCAACATCATTGCTTTAATTTTGTCTTCCTCAGAAGCATTGGCTTCGGCCAGATTGACAGTCTTTGTAAGCTGGGCCAGAGAAAGAGATGCAGAAGGGTCACCAATTGCTTTTGTAGCTCCTATCACTGGCTCAGTTCGACTTATAACACGTTTCTTGCTTGTAGACTTAACATCTCTGATAGGAATTCTTCTGACTATTACAGATGAATTTTTAGGAATTAGTGCATTAACATCAGTATATTCTTCTTCCGTCTCTGCATTGGTGATCTGCAGATCGCTATAGGCAGCTTTCAGCTTTTCTCTCCCCATAATCTGCTTCTTTAAATCGCAGAGGGAGATATGGAGCCCATCAAAGATGATGGTGCCATAGGTGAGTTTAGAGGAAAATTTATAGTGTACACAGGACATTGCAGCAAGGGATTCCTTGTGGTAGGCACTGTGCTGACCGCTGATGGTTTGCAAATTCTCAAGTCCAGTCTTCTGAGTTGGAAGTAACTCTGGTCTCCAAAAGACTAGGATGTGCTCCAGCTAATCTAATGATGTCTGACTATGAATGGAAAATCCAAGAATCCAAAGGTTCTCAGTCCCCAAGGCTCAATGACTCAGCTGGTCTTCAGTAGAAGCTGGAATCCCAAAGTAGTCTCTAATGCCACAGAAGGAATACACTTGCTAGCAAGTCCAGAGCAAAAAGCCAGGGCTTCCTTTTTCCACGTTCTATTTATTTGAGTTATCAGCAGAAGGTGTGGCCCAAATTAAGGGTGTGTCTTCCTACCGCAAGTTCCCGATTAAAGGCGCAGGAGAGAAGACTATGTAGTTAAGATCACTTGGCTGCTCTTCCAGGGGATCTGGCTTCAATTCCCAGCAACCATGTGGCATCTCACAACTGTCTAGAACTCCAATTACAGAGGAATCTGACACCCTCACCCCAGACATACATACAGACAAAACACCAATGCCCATGAAATAAATAAAATGAAAAAATTTAAAAAATTCCACATTAGACATGGATCTTCCTCTTTCAAGTTAAGAGGAAAATCCCTCCCAAGTGTGCTCTCCATTTTTAAATTTTAGTTAGTTTGAGTTGATGTAATCAAGTTGATCATCAAGAATAGCCATCATTGGCATCCTTTGTCAGCTTCAGCTATATAGCAAAGTTGAGTCTACCCTGCTACATGAGACTGTCTCAGAAGAGAAAAGGAAAGACAGAAAGGTGGGCATACTGAAAGCTAAAGACATAAATTGACACTACATTGAAATAGGAAAGCTACTAAGGAAATCAAGGGGAAAAGGAAAGACAATGGGCCCCTCCTCATTTGCCTGATTGACTTCTGTGACTCAGCAGCTGACATCCAGGGATTTCAGCATAGTTATCTAGTCCACTTGGGTATGAGTTGCACCCATTCTGTTTTGAGGCACATCCCAAACAAGATTTTTAAAAATGGCTGATGATCTCTGGTCTAAGGACATCCCATGTATAAGAAAAGTGTGAGTATATACACCTGCAACCTCAGGAGGTGGAGGCAGGGGATCAGGCTTTCAAAGTCAGTCTGGGCTTCAGGACACTTTGTCAGAAAGAAAGAAAGAAAGAAAGAAAGAAAGAAAGAAAGAAAGAAAGAAAGAAAGAAAGAATTATTTCGGGCCTAACTTCCTAACTCTTGGGCTTCAAAAATGTTGAGAAGTGCACTACCCCACGTTTGGGGGCCAAAATGTCTCTGACCATTCTGTCAGTGTTGGAACCTGCACTGCCAAAAGCCTTGGGGCTAAATTGTTAGAGCCTGCACTGCCCCATGCTGCTCAAGTCTTCGGGTTGGGGTTCAGCAAGAGAGGGTGAGGGTGGATGTGAAGAAGGAGACCAGACAGAGTGTGATTCAATCCCATTCATTCTTCAGTCTCTCTTTCTAGTTCAAGTCCCAAGTCTTGAGTTCCTAGTCCCTAGTTCCTAGTTCCTAGTCCCTAGTGCCTCCAAGTTCCTAGTGTCTTCTTCCTCAATGCCTAATTCCTACTCCAAGTTGTACTCTAAGTTGTACTGTCCTAATGCTTAATTCCTACTCCAAATTGTACTCTCTGAAGTGTCTGATTCTCTGTTCCTAGTGTTTCCTGCCTTTTATATGTCTCACTTCTAAGCCATGCCTCTAAGTCACACCTTTAAATCATGCCCTTGGGTCTTGTCTCTAAATGTGATCTCTAAGTAACACCCTTAAGTCACACACTTTTAAGTCTCACACACCCAAGGGAAGATCCTAGGAATCTAAAACAAGGTGTTATCACAGTGTGCACAGCTGTTGTAGGCTAATTTAATCAATTCTCTGGTCAGGGTATATGGCTCAAGATGGCTGCAAGAATGATAGCTGCTTTCTGTTGGCTCCCCACAAAGAAAAAAAAAGAATGAAAGCATTGCTTTGACTGCCTGCCTTATCTCTGCCTTTGCTCCCTTCTCTAGTTGCAGACTTGCACAATACACTAATAAAATCTCTTCAAGAACAGAATTCTTTGGATAAGCAAAATGACTGGGGACTGGATAAATAGCTCAGCACCTAAGAGCACTTACTGTTCTTGCAGAAGACCAAAGGTCACCTCCTTGAACTCACATGGGAAGCTACAGGTTCTGTTATACTAGGTTCAGGAGAACTGTTCACCTGGATCTATTCTGATTATCAAACTGATTAGATTTTTGTTTAAAGCTTGAACATTTTTTTACATAAAGGATTGACTCTACTTTAAGTAGATTCATGTTTTACTCAAATGAGGAGGGTTGTTTTGGTACAAGTCAATAGTGATTTAAGGATGATCTTAGTAATAACTCCAGATATCAGTGATTGACATCCATATTAATGAAGTCAAGTAAGTGTTTTAAATCCTGTATATTGATGACCAGATGAAGATCAGTCTTATGATTCTGAAAAGTCTATGAAAACCAAGCTCAGAGGTACAAAGGTTTTCAAGAAAGAACCACAAATTGATATCAAAGTTACATAATGATCATGGAAACCATGAAATGTTCATAGACATAATTTTGTCCATTAGCTTTTGCCTATATCTTTCTTGTTAATTTAGTTTGCATGACAGAGTCCACTCCTGACAGCAAAGAGAGTCCTCTGAGAAACAAAATCACCTACTAAGTTTAAAATCACCTTCGGATTTCAGCTGGTCCTGCTGACAGCCTCTCAGAACTCCTGGACAAGTCATAGCTGGTAGAGAAGAGGTCCAGAGTGTGAGCCCTGAGGTTGCACCAACTGGAATGCCCCCTGCTGTAAAACATCCCAGGGCCATAACTCCCAAACAGAACTATGGGTCAGCCTATGGAGACTTTTGGCTTCTTGTCAGGACTTTTTCCTTGGCTATCCCTCCTATAGAACCCCAAATAGACTAGACCAGAAAAGAAATACCTCCCATCACATAATAATCAAAACATCAAATATACAAAACACAGAAAAAATACTAAAAGCAGTAAGGGAAAAAGGTAAAGTAACATATAAAGGCAGACCTATAAGAATTACACCAGACTTCTCAAGAGAGACTATAAAAGCCAGATCCTGGACTGATATCATACAGACCCTAAGAGAACACAAATGCCAGCCCAGACTACTTTACCCAGCAAAACTCTCAATCAATATTGATGGAGAAACCAAAATATTCCATGACAAATCCAAATTTACACAATATCTTACCACAAATCCAGGCCTTCAAAGGATAATTGGCAGAAAACTCCAACACAAGGAGGGAAACTACAACCTAGAAAAAGCAAGAAAGTAATCTTCCAACAACCCTAAAAGAAGGAAGCTATACAAACGTAACACCACTGCCAATAACAAAAATAACAGGAAACAACATCATTGCACCTCATACAATAATAGTGGAAGATTTCAACACCCCACTCTCAGCTATGGACAGATCATGGAAACAGAAACTAAACTGAGACACAATGAAACTAACAGAAGTTATGAACCAATTGGACTGAACTGACATTTATAGAACATTTCATCCTAAAACAAAAGAATGTACCTTTTTCTCAGCACCTCATGGTACCTTCTCCAAAATAGACCATATAATTGGTCACAAAACAGGCCTCAACAGATACAAAAAGATTGAAATAATCCCTTGTACCCTATAAGACCACAATGGACTAAGACTCGTCTTTGACATGGACAAAAAACAACGGAAAGCCCACATACACGTGGAAACTGAAGAATGCTCTGATCAATGATGACTTGGTCAAGGAAGAAATAAAGAAAGAAATTAAAGACTTTTTTGATTTAAATGAAAATGAGGACACATCATATCAAAATTTGTGGGACTCCATGAAAGCAGTACTAAGAGGAAAAATCATAGCTCTAAGTGCCCACGCAAAGAAAATGGAAAGAGCATACATTAATAACTTGACAGCACACCTGAAAGTATTAGAACAAAAAGAAGCTAATATACCCAAGAGGAGTAGACGCAGGAAATAATCAAACTCAGGACTGAAATCAACCAAGTTGAAACAAAAAGAACTATATAAAACATCAACAAAACCAGGAGCTGGTTCTTTGAGAAAATCAACAAGATACACAAACCCTTAGCCAGACTAACCAAAGGGCACAGAGACAGTACTCAAATTAATAAAATCAGAACTGAAAAGGGAGACATAACAACAGAAACAGAGGAAATTTAAAAAAATCATCAGATCCTACTACAAAGGCCTATACTCAACAAAATTGGAAAATCTGGATGAAATGGACAATTTTCTAGATAGATACCAGGTACCAAAGTTAAACGAGGAGCAGATAAACCATCTAAACAGTTGCATAATCCCTAAAGAAATAGAAGCAGTCGTTAAAAACCTCCCCACCAAAAAAAGTCCGGGACCAGATGGTTGTAGTGGAGAATTCTATCAGACCTTCCAGGAAGACCTAATACCAATTCTCTTCAAACTATTCCACAGAATAGAAACAGAAGGAACAATACCCAATTCATTCTATGAAGCTACAATTACACTCATACCTAAGCCTCACAAAGACCCAACAAAGACAGAGAACTACAGACCAATCTCTCTTATGAATATTGATGCAAAAATACTCAATAAAATCCTTGCAAACCAAATCCAAGAACACATCAAAGCAATCATCCATCATGATCAAGTAGGCTTTACCCCAGGAATGCAGGGATGGTTCAATATTTGGAAATCCATCAATGTAATCCACTACATAAATAAACTCAAAGAAAAGAACCACATGATCATCTCACTAGATGCTGAGAAAGCATTTGACAAAATTCAACATCGCTTCATGTTAAAAGTCTTGGAAAGATTAGGAATTCAAGGGCCATACCTAAACATAGTAAAAGCAATATACAGCAAGACAGTAGCCAACATCAAACTAAATGGAGAGAAACTTGAAGCAATTCCAATAAGATCAGGGACTAGACAAGGCTGCCCACTCTCACCCTACCTATTCGATATAGTACTGGAAGTCCTAGCCAGAGCAATTAGACAACAAAAGTAAGCCAAAAAGATACAAATAGGAAAGGAAGAAGTCAAAATTTCACTATTTGCAGATGATATGATAGTATACATAAGTGACCCTAAAACTTCCACCAGAGAACTCCTAAACCTTATAAACAACTTCAACAAAGTGGTTGGATATAAAATCAACTCAAACAAATCAGTAGCCTTTCTAAACTCAAGAGATAAACAGGCTGAGAAAGAAATTAGGGAAATGACAACCTTCACAATAGTTAAAAATAATATAAAATATCTTGGAGTGAATCTAACCAAGCAAGTGAAAGATTTGTATGACAAGAACTTCAAGTCTCTGAAGAAAGACATAGAAGAAGATCTCAAAAGATGGAAAAATCTCCCATGCTTCTGGATTGGCAGGATTAATTTAGTAAAAATGGCCATCTTGCCAAAAGCAATCTATAAATTCAATGCAATCCACATCAAAATTCCAAATCAATTCTTCATAGAGATAGAAAGAGCAATTTGCAAATTTATATGGAACAACAAAAACCCAGGATAGAGAGAACTATTCTCAACAACAAAAGAACTTCTGGGGGAATCACCGTCCCTGACCTCAAACTATACTACAGGGCATTAGTAATAAAAACTGCATGGTATTGGTACAGAGACAGGCAGAAAGATCAATGGAATAGAATTGAAGATCCAGAAATGAGCCCACATACCTATGGCCACTTGATCTTTGACAAAGGAGGTAAAACAATCCAGTGGAAAAAGGACAGCATTTTCAGCGAATGGTGCTTGTTCAACTGGAGGTCAACATGTAGAAGGATGCAAATCAATCAATCCATTCATATCTCCTTGTACAAAGCTCAAATCCAAGTGGATAAAAGACCTTCACTTAAAACCAGATACACTGAAACTAATAGAAGAGAAGGTGGGGAAGACTCCAAATACCTAGGCACAGGGGAAAAGTTGCTGAACAGAACACCAATGGCTTATGCTCTAAGATCAAGAATTGACAAATGGGACCTCATCAAATTGCAAAGCTTCTGTAAGGCAAAAAGACACTGTCAATAAGACAAAATGGCAACCAACAGATTGGGAAAAGATCTTAACCAATCCTACATCCGATAGAGGGCTAATATCCAAGATATACAAAGAACTCAAGAAACTATACTCTAGACAACCATATAACCCTATTAAAAAATGGGGTACAGGGCTAAACAAAGAATTCTCAGCTGAGGAAACTCAAATGGCTCAGAAGCACCATAAGTAATGCTCAACATCCTTAATCATCAGGGAAATGCAAATCAAAACAACCCTGAGATACCACCTCGCACCAGTCAGAATGGCTAAGATCAAAAACTCAGGTGATAGTAGATGCTGGCAAGGATGGGAAGAAAGAGAAACACTCCTCCATTGTTGGTGGGATTCCAAGCTGGTACAACCACTCTGGAAATCAGTCTGGCAGTTCCTCAGAAAACTGGACATAGCATTACCTGAGGATCCAGCTATACCACTCCTGGGCAAATACCCAGAAGATGCTCCAACATATAACAAGGACATATGCTCCACTATGTTCATAGCAGCCTTATTTATAATAGCCAGAATCTGGAAAGAACCCAGATGTCCCTCAACAGAGGAATGGAAACAAAAAAATGTGGTACATCTACACAATGTAGTACTACTCAGCTATTAAAAATAATGAATTCGAGAAATTGTTAGGTAAATGGATGGATCTAGAAATTATCATCCTGAGTGAGTTAACCCAATCACAAAAGAACACACATGGTATTTACTCACTGTTAAGCGGATGTTAGCCCAAAAGCTTGGAATAGCGGAGACTCAACCAGCAGACCACATGAAGCACATGAAGAAAGAAGACCAAAAGGGGATGCCTCAGTTCTACTTATGACGAGCAACAAAAATACTCAAGGGAGCAAATATGGAAACAAAACATGGGACAGAAACTGAAGGAGGAGCCATCAGGAGACCATTCTACCTGGGTATCCATCCCATGTATAGTCACCTAAGCTAGACACTGATGTGGATGGTTGGAAGTGCATGCTGTCAAGAACATGATATAGCTGTCTCCTTAGAGGTCTGCCAAAGACTAACACATTCAGAGGACGATGTTCACAGTTAACCACTGATATGATCAAGGGTTTCCCAATGGAGAACTTAGAGAGAAGACAGAAGGAGCAGAAAGGTTTTGTGACCCCAGGAGGAAAGCAACAATACCAAACAACCAGAGCCCCCCAGGGTCTAAACCACCAGCCTGGGAGCACATAGGGAGGGACCCATGACTCCAGCAGTATATGTAGGGGAGGATGGCCTTGTTGGGCATTGATGGGAGAGGAGTTTCTTGGTCCTATAAAAAATGAACACAGAGTGTGGGAGATGGGGGGGGAAGTGAGGGTAGGGAGGGGATAGTGGGGGGGTTAGGTGCAGGCACTGCCTCATAGAAGCATGAGGAGGGGGGATGGGATAGGAGGTTTCTGGGGGGTGGGAAGAAGTGGGGTAAGAGGATAAAATCTGAAAGGTAAATATAATACCCAATTTTAAAAAGATAGATGAAAAAAAGGAGAAATAAGGGAAAAAAGATAAAAAAGAAAGAAAAAAGAAAAATAGGAGATTTAATAACACAAATGGAAGGATTTAGAAATTTAGGAGGCAGTTTATGTTAATGGAAACAGCATCATAGAAACTGGAAAATCACACCCTCATAGAAACACAAGGAGGGGGAATGGGATAAAGGGTTCCTCAGTAGTGGGGGGAGTGGGATAGGGGAAATGTAAATATTACAACCAATTTTAAAAAGAGGGAAAAAAAAGAAAAGTTGTTAGAACCAACATCTTAAAAAAAAGTCAGCCCTCTAGGAAAAAAAAATTTTTTCTTGATAATAAAATTTGTTCTGAGAATTGTATATTGCAGAACACACAGCCTCGGTGTATCTACTCATCAAGCAAACTGAGCAGACCTGCTCAAACCTCTGATGTCCTGGAATTCCACCTGGATGCAGTGAAGACACGGTGTCAGAGGCTTATCAATTTACTCTTCCCCCCCCCCAATATCTCAATGCAGGTAATCAGCTTGAAAAAGTTAATGAAGAGTCAGTGTCACTATTCCCTGGGCTTGAGGACTAAGGTGGTTAATACTGGACTGTCTTTCTAGGGAAAAGTATAGGTTTTGTTGGAATAGAGAGGATTAGCTAGGATTTATTGCATAGCCACAACCTATTGATAGAAATCTGTATAATTAGTATCAAGATGAAGTTATAATTTCTTAAATGGTACAAAATTTACTTTGATTTCAAATTTAAGGTTTTCATTGGTACGAGTTTCTTATTGATATAAAAAGGAGATGAATATTGGTACTCTCATGGACATTGTGCCTATATAACACATTTAGGAATACAATGCTTAGACCCAGTCCTTCTTTAACTTTTTTAACAGATTTGAGATGGTGAGCCTGTGAGTTAAGGGACTATAGCAAATTCATGGCTTGGAGTTTATTATTAGGGTATTCTCTATGTTTTATTTAGAAATAGCTGAGAGGAGTTAACAGACAACAATCCAGGTTACCTTACATGGATAGTTGGTTTTCAAAACATCAGAAGTCCACAGAATTGACGTTACAAACATTTCTATATTAATGTTCATTTTGATTAGAGACCTGTCTGCTCCTGACAGCTTCCTGTCTTGGATTCTAAGAAGAAATTGAGCATCCTTGGAGTTACTCCAGTTGTGCAGAGACTTGCCTCTTTCCATCTACAGACAAATTACTGTCCAGTAAAGGACACACTTGCAGAATAGTCGACTGATTATATCTGCCTAGACAGAGTAATCAGCCCTTAATAATCCTGCATCACTAAGGTCTGTCAGATGATTCTGGGCCAGAAGGCTGAAGATTTGATGCTCCAACGTTCTGTAATATAGGGGCTGCCCAGGTGTTCAGTGGTCTCTAGAAATTGGCTAACTTTTAGAAGCTATGCTTTGTGCTTCCCATAATTTCAGTTAACTCAGTCATTCTAGATTTCTGACAGGGTTGAAGATCTATAGTCTCATAGCCAATCCTGGCTATTTACTTTGAGATTAAAAATCTGAGTGGAAGGTTTTCAGTTGACATTTATTCTAAGCCAAGAAAAAAAGCCAGGTTCAAAACTAAGTATTTTAGTCAGGAGAGATGACAGAGGTTTTGGTTAGTCAACAAAATGATGGACTGGGTATTAGGACTATCTTGTACCTCACTGGTACAAATAGGAATAATTATGCTCTAATTGCATTTTGACAGAAAAGTGTTATTTTAACAGGAAGTTTGATATGTAGGAGGAGCTAAGGGGGAAGGAGTACCGAGAGGAAGAGATGGAAAAAGGAGAGGACAAGATGAAGGAGAGGAGAAGCTAGGTGATGAGAGAGAGAAAGAGAGAGAAAGAGAGGAGGGGGCATGGAGGCAGATGTCCACGTGTCTCCACCAGTCAAAGACAGTTCATATATCTAGGTTGGGTATTGGGTTACATTTCTGATTGAGCATTACCAAACGTATAAAACCTTTAACTAACACTTTAAAAAAATTGTATAAAAAGCAAAAAGGAAAAGAGGGCATGGGATAGGGGTTTTCTAGGGAGGGGAAATGGGGAAAGGGGATGGCATCTGAAATGTAAATAAAATATAAAATAAAAAAATGAAAAAAAAAATATAGATTGTCGAAACAACAAAAATAAATAAATAAATAAATAAATAAATAAATAAATAGAAGGAAAAACAGAATTCGTTGTTTTTTTTTTCACCGCCCAAACCATCATTTTAGAAAAGACTGTGCATATAAAGATCTGCTTCAGGAGTAGAAAAAGAAACTAGGCATTTATCTGTAACTTGGTCACACAATCTAGTTAAACACTTGGATCACAAGGCGTTGGTTAATTTTGCCTTATTGTGATCACAAAACCTCCCAGAAACAGCTTCACGGAAGGAAGGTTTATTTTGCCTCATGGTTTCAGACAACCATGATTGAACTACTCAGTTTGCAGTTACATGTGTCAGTGGCAGAGGCTACTCTCCTCGAAGTAGATGAGGAAGCAGAAGATGAGTTCAGAAGCAAGGGCAGCAAAATTGTCCAACCTAATCTCTATGCACTTTTATGAGTTAGAGCCTTCTATATCCTGACATTTTTAGTCCCCCACAAAAATATTTCTAGATCGATTATGTGTATTCAAATAATGAGTCTGTTGAGATAATTTCAGCTTGAAATTCTAACACATCAAAGTCAAAATCCTTTTGTCCTCCCGTTTTCACATCTGTGAATACAATAGGCTTCTTTCCTGACAAAGAATTTGACCAGATAATTCCATATGTAAAAACTTAAATCAATGAAAATACATTTTATCATTTATCATTGGAATAAAGCATTCCAAAGTGAGGGGGAAAAAAAAGAGAAAAGGGGATCAAGAGGATACAAATTAGAAAGGAAGAAATCAAAGTATTGCTATTTTTTCCAGAATATGATAGTTTATCCAAGCAACCCCAAAAATTTGGAAAGAGAACTCCTATATCTGAAAACATCTTCAGCAAAGAGTGTGGATACCAAATTTACTCGAAGAAGTCAGTAGACCTTCTGATAAATAGCTCTAGAAAGAAATATCTTGGTGTAATGCTCACCAAGCAAGTAAAAGATCTGCATGACAAGAAGTTCAAGTCCCTGAAGAAAGAAGTTGAAGAAGATATCAGAAGATGGAAAGATCTCCCAGACCCATGGATATATAGGATTAAAAAGTGAAACTGGCCATCTTACCAAAAGCAATCTACAGATTCAATGTAATCTCCATCGAAATTCCAAGACAATTTTATTTTACAGAACTTCAAAGATCAATTCTCAACTTCATATGGAAAAAGAAAATACTCAGGCGAGCCAAAACAGTCCTGAAAAATAAAAGAACACTGGGAGAAATCACCACCCCTGACCTCAATCTGTACTACAAAGTAATTGTAATAAAACACTGCAGGGCATTGGTATAGAAACAGACACATTGTTCAATGGAATCAAATCAAAGACGCACAAATAAACCCACACATCTATGGACACTTGATATTTGATAAAGAACCAAAACCATACAAAAAAATGAGAACTTCTTCAAATGGTGCTCAACTAACTGGTTGCCTATATGAAAAAGAATGACAATAGATCGATACTTATCACCCTGCACAAAACTAAAGTCCAAGTGAACCAAGGACTTCAATATAAAACTAGGTGCACTAAATCTCTTAAAAGAGAAAGTGGGAAATACTGTTGACTACGTTGGTACAGGTTACAAGTCCCTGAACAGAACACCAATGGCTCTTAGATGATCAGCTGATAAAAGGGACCTAATTAAACTGAAAAGATTTTGTAAGGCAAAGGACACTGTCAATAGGACAAATCCACAGCCCACAGACTGGAAAAGGGTCTTCATCAACCCTACATCTGACAGA
The DNA here is from genome assembly GCF_011762505.2 of Arvicanthis niloticus. Lineage (NCBI taxonomy): Eukaryota > Metazoa > Chordata > Mammalia > Rodentia > Muridae > Arvicanthis > Arvicanthis niloticus. The sequence continues at coordinate 33,974,958 of NC_047676.1, read as the reverse complement.
AGGCTTATATCAAAAATGTACAAAGAACTTAAGAAGTTAGACACCAACAACACGAATAATCTAATAAAAAAAAAAAAACTAAGGTTCTGAACTGAGCAGAATTCACAACAGAGAATTTCAAATGACTGACAAGCACTTAAAGAAATGTTCAATTCCTTATTCCTCGGAGAAATGTAAATCAAATCAAGTCTGAGGTTCCATTTTCCTCCCATCAGAATGGCTAAGATCAAAAACTGAAGAGGCAGCCCATGCTAGAGAAGATGTTTAGCAAGGGGAACATGGCTCCTTTGTTGGTGGGAGTGCAAACTTGTACCACCAATTTGGAAATCAATTTGGCATTTTCTCAGAAAACTGAAAATAGTTCCACCTCAAGACTCAGCTGTATCATTCCTGGGGAAACACCCAAAACTTCCTCCAATATCTCACAAAGACACTTACTCGGTTATGTTCATAGCATCTTTATCTGTAATAGCCAGAAACTGGAAACAACTTAGATGTCCCTTACCTGGAAAACAGAAAACAAAAAATGTGGTACACCTACACAACAGAATACTATTCGGATATTAAACTCAAGATATCATGCATTTTTCAGGCAAATGAATGGAATTTGAGAATAGCATGCTGAGTGAGGTAACCCAGTCCCAAAGGACATATGTGGTATGTAGTTACTTAGAAGTGGATATTGTCCATAAAATACAGGTACCATATTATACTCCACAACCCAAAGAAGCTAAACAAGATGGAAGGCCCAAGCAAGGAAGCCTGACTCTCATTTTGAAAGGGCATTAACATAGTCATAATAGACAGATGGAGGAAGAGAACTGAGGTAGGGTGAGGGGGAGTGGGAGGGAAATGTGGGATTCAAGATCCTGTGTACGGCAGGACAGGATAGATGACTAGGTGGCCATGAAAATTAATGGAAATCTGCACTGGACAGGGTGAGGAGGATGATACATGGCCTGGACAAGGAAGGCACCCATAAATCAATGGAGTGACCTTGGTATGACTCACTTTTTTGTGGATATGGTGTCTGAAGGGGTCACTTCCTGTATCCAGACAGAAACCCCAGTGGAGCAATAGAGACATCAACCCAACCACAAAACATTCAACTCAATATTTATCCTGTCTATAAGTAATGCAGGCATGGAGGACAGAACAGAGACTGAGGGAATGGCCAACCAAAAAGCAGCCAACTAGAGACCCATCACATAGGTGAGTATGAATTGATACTCTGTCATGTTTGCAGACAGGAGCATGATGTCCTCTGAGAGGCTCCACCCAGCATCTGAATCAGATGGACAGAGCCAAATAGTGGGTAGAGCTTGGGGATTTTTATAGAAGAATAAGAAAAAGATTATAGGTCTGGATGGGGATAGGAACTTCACAGAGAGACCAACAGAGTCAACTATCCTGGACCTTTAGGGTTTTCAGATTCTGTACCACCAACCAAAGAACATACACTGGCTGGACCTAGGCCTCCCAGCTCATAGGTATCAGATGTGCAGCTTAACCTTCATGTGGGTCCTGAACATCTGATTGGGGGGCCATGCCAAAACTTGTTTCGAGTAAGTGGAGTGTGTTCTACTAGCTTATCTGCCTTGTCTGGCCTCAGAGGGAGAGGAAGTACCTAGCCTCTCAGAGACTTGAAGTGCCAGGGGGTGAAGGGGATACCCAGGGTCCCTCCATCTGCACAGAGGAGAAGGGGAGGGGAAAATGATTGTGGAAGGGGGTGACTGGGAGTGAGTCAGTGAGTGTGATGCAAAGTGAATAAGTAAATAGAATAATAACAAAATAAAATTTAAAAGAAGTGTTGCTATGGTCATGATGTCTCTTGCTTCACTATGTAACCCTAAGATAGTACTCTTCTGCATAGTAACATGAAATGCCTTGTATATGTGAAACTTACATGTATAACCCCTGAAAGATTTAACCTATGCTCCTTGGTCAATTAACTGCCAAATTAAGAGAATTAGTATGAAGGCTGAAGAGAGAAGAATGTATTTGAGATGACTGTCCTTCTTTTCTGTTCCATAGAGGTGACACCTCACATGCCATTTCTGATGCAGTTTGCCTACATCTCCACCCATGAACAGAATGTGGACTGCTGGGCAGAGGACCATT